>NW_023270839.1:33243149-33411482 GCF_011800145.1 Mirounga leonina
CCTGTTATTAACCAGGGGATTTGCCCAGGGTTCTAAAGAGAATTTTATTAGTTTTATTAGTTGAATAAAATTCTTTAAAAAATGTTTGTCCGTCAAACTTTTTTCTTTGTGTAAGTCACATGATGGACCATATTTCAGAATAGTTATTGTTGGATAGTAGAGAAAGGACCAGAAAGAAGGACACAGTGTATTTGTGGAGTATAAACTTGTTTTCTGCGGAGAGGTAAAAAAGGTAGAAGGAACTCTTCATGCATAAGCTCCTCTGGGTGTTTTGAGGAATGCAAAAGAAACTTCTGCCCTTAGAATATTTGTTCATCCTCAGCTAGAGATAATTCATGATTATAGTTTTGGTCAGCAATGACTCTAAGGCTTCATAAAGGAAAATATTATGGATGATAAATGACATGAAGGAAAGTCTTTGATAAAAAGGAAGGAAATTACAGTGATGGAGAGGACTGAGTCAGGAGGTTATGTGTGGCATGCCAACAATGTGAACAGGGGCAGAGCTGGGAATAATAATGCATTCTTAAGGGAATGATTTTGAGTGTCTCACATTGTGGAACGTTGGGGACGAGATTGGAGAGATCAATTGCGGCCCATTGGCTAACAGCCTTGAATGCTGGGCTCAGAAAGTATATTAATCTGATAGGTAAGCAGAAGTCATTGTAAATTTATGCAGAAGATGGCAAGATGAGAGTCCTGTTTGAGAAATATTTGTGTGAGTATTTAAAGAAACCAGTTAAAATAGCATATTTGGGGCATTAACCCCTGTGGTAAATTGAATAATGCCCCCCAAATCTTTCTAATATTCTAATCCCCAGAACCTGTGAATGTTATATGGCAAAAGAGACTTTGCAAATGTGATTAAGTTAAGGATCTCGAGATGGGGAGAGTATCCTGGATTACCTGACTGGGCCCAATGTAATCATAAGAGTCATTCTAAGAGGGAGGCAGGAGATCAGCATGAGTAATAGCAGATATGGCAACAGAAGCAAGAGATTGGAGAGATGCAAGAGAGGGGCCACAAGCCACAGGATGCAGGTGGCCTCTAGAAACTAAAAAAAAAGCGAGAACATAGCCTCCAGCAAGAATGCACCTCTGCCAACACTTGGATTTCAGACTTGTCACTTGCAGAACTGTAAGAGAATAAATTTTTGGTTTTTTTAGGTCTGTAAATTTTTGATAATTTATTTCAATGATAATAGCAAGCTGACATGTTTCCCTTTGAGAGACTTATGAAAACTATTATTTTACATAGAAAAATGCATGTATGTCCTAAATCAGAATACATATATTTTTTTAAAGATTTATTTATTTGAGAGAGAGAGGAGGGACAGAGGGAGAGGGAGAGAGTGAATCTCCAGAAGACTGCTCTCTGAGCCCCGAGCCCAAGGCGGGGCTCAATCTCACAACCCCGAGATCATGACCTAAGCCAAAACTGAGTCAGATGCTTAACTAACTGAGGAACCCAGGTGCCCTGAGTACACATTCTTTTCAAGTGCACATGGGACATTCTCCAGAACAGATCACATACTAGGTCACAAATCAGGCCTCAACAAGTACAAAAAGACTGAGATCATACCATGCATATTTTTTGACCACAACGCTATAGAACTTGAAGTCAACCACAAGAAAAAATTTGGAAAGATTACAAATACATGGACACTAAACAGCATGCTTTGAAAGAATGAATGGGTCAACCAGGAAATCAAAGAAGAAATTTTAAAAATACACGGAAACAAATGAAAATGAAAACATGACAGTTCAAAACCTCTGAGATGCAGTAAAAGCAGTCATAAGAGGGAAGTATATAGCAATACAGAGCTACCTCAAGAAGCAAGAAAAATCTCAAACAACCTACTACCTAAAGAAGCTAGAAAAATAACAACAAATGAAGCCTAAAGCTTGGAGGAGGGGAAATAATAAAGAGTAGAGCAGAAATAAATGATATAGAAACTAAAAAAAAAAACCAATAGAACAGATCGATGAAACCAGGAGCTGGTTCTTTGAAAAAAATTAATAAAATTGATAAACCCCTAGCCAGACTTATTAAAAAGAAAAGAGAAACGACCCAAATAAATAAAATCACAAATGAGAGAGGAGAAATAACAACGAACACCACAGAAATACAAACAATTATAAGAGAATATTATGAAAAATTACATGCCAACAAATTGGACAACCTGGAAGAAACGGATAAATTCCTAGAAAAATATAAGCTACCAAAACTGAAACAGAAAGAAATAGAAAACTTGAACAAACCGATAACCAGCAAAGAAATTAAATCAGTAATCAAAAATCTCCCAACAAACAAAAGTCCAGGGCCAGATGGCTTCACAGGGGAATTCTACCAAACATTTAAAGAAGAATTTATACCTATTCTCACACTATTCCAAAAAATAGAAATGGAAGAAAACTTCCAATTCAATCTATGAGGCCAGCATTACCCTGATGACAAAACCAGACAAAAAATCCACTAAAAAGGAAAAGTACAGGCCAGTATCCCTGATGAACATGGATGCAAAAATTCTCAATTAAATACCAGCAAATTGAATCCAACAGTACATCAAAAGAATCATTCGCCATGATGAAGTGGGATTTATTCCTGGGCTGCAAGCGTGGTTCAATATTGGCAAATCAATGTGATACACCATATCAATAAAAGAAAGGATAAGAACCATATGAACCTTTCAATAGAGGTAGAAAAAGCATTTGACAAAGTACAACATCCATTCATGATAAAAACCCTCAACAAAGTAGGGTTAGAGGAAACATACCTCAATATCATAAAGGCCATATATGAAAAACCCACAGCTAATATCATCCTCAGTGGGGAACAACTGAGAGCTTTTCCTCTATGGTCAGGAGTAAGAGAAGGATGTCTGTTCTCATGACTGTTATTTAACATAGTACTGGAAGTCCTAGCCTCAGAAATCGGACAACAGAAAGAAATAAAAGGCATCCAAAATTGTAAGGAAGAAGTAAAACTTCCACTATATGCAGATGACATGATAGTCTATACAGAAAACCTAAAAGATTCCACCAAAAAATTGCTGAACTGATATACAAATTCACTAAAGTCTCAGGATACAAAATCAACATACAAAAATCTGTTGCATTTCTATGCACCAATATACACCAATAATGAAGCAGCAAAAAGAGAAATCAAGGAATCGATCCCATTTGCAATTGCACCAAAAACCATAAGGAATAAAACTAACCAAAGAGGTAAAAAAAATCTGTATTCTGAAAACTATAAAACACTAATGGAAGAAATTGAAGAGCACAAAAAAATGGAAAAGCATTCCATGCACATGGATTAGAAGAACAAATATTTTTAAAATGTCTATATTACCCAAAGCAATCTATACATTTAGTATAATCTCTATCAAAATACCACCAGCATTTTTCACAGAACTAGAACAAACAATGCTAAAATTTGTGTGGAACCACAAAAGACCCTGAATAGCCAAGCAATCTTGAAAAAGAAAAGCAAAGCTGGAAGTATCATAATTCCGGACTTAAATTATATTACAAAGCTGTAGTGATCACGACTGTATGATACTGGCACAAAAACAGACACATAGATCAATAGAGCAGAACAGAAGACCCAGAAATGAAACCACACTTTATGGTCAACTAATCTTCGACAAAGTAGGAAAGAATAAATGGAAATAAGACCGTCTCCTCAACAAATGGTGTTGGGAAAACTGGACAGCAACATGCAAAAGGATGAAACTGGACTACTTTCTTACACCATAGACAAAAATAAACTCAAAATGGATTAAAGACCTAAATGTGAGACAAGAAACCATCGAAATCCTAGAGGAGAACACAGGCAGCAACCCCTCTGACCTCAGTCATAGCAACTTCTTTCTAGATATATCTCCTGAGGCAAAGGAAACAAAAGCAAAAATAAACTATTGGGACTTAATCAAATAAAAAGCTTCTGCACAGCAAAGGAAACAATCAACAAAACTAAAAGGCAACCTACAGAATGGGAAAAGATATTTGCAAATGACGTATCTGATAAAGGGTTAGTATCCAAAATATATAAAGAACTGATACAACTCAGCACCCAAAAAAACAAATAATCCAGTTAAAAAATGGTCAGAAGACATGAATAAACATTTTTCCAAAGAAGATATCCAGATGGCCAACAGACACGTGAAAAAATCCTCAACATCAGGGGCACCTGGGTGGCGCAGTCATTAAGCGTCTGCCTTCGGCTCAGGTCATGATCCTTGGGTCCTGGGATTGAGCCTCGCATCGGGCTCCCTGCTCCGCAGGAAGCCTGCTTCTCCCTCTCCTACTCCCCCTGCTTGTGTTCCCTCTCTCGTTGTCTCTCTCTGTCAAATAAATAAATAAAATCTTAAAAAAAAAAAGATCCTCAACATCACTCAGCATCATGAAAATAGAAATCAAAACTACAATGAGTTATCACCTCATACCAGTCAAAATGACTAATATTAACAACACAGGAAACAACAGGTATTGTCAAGGGTATGGAGAATGGGGAACTCTCTTAACACTGTTGATGGGAATACAAACTGGTGCAGCCACTCTGGGAAACAGTATGGAGGTTCCTCAAAAAGTTAAAAATAGAACTACCCTATGATCCAGCAATTGCACTACTAGGTATTTACCCAAAGGATACAAAAACACTGATTTGAAGGGATACATGCACCCCGATGTTTATAGCATCATTATCAACGATAGCTAAATTATGGAAACAGCCCAGATGTCCATAGACTAATGAATGGTTAAAAAAGATGTGGTACACACACACACACACACTGGAATAGTACTCAGCTATCAAGAAGAATGAAGTCTTGCCAATTGCAACGATGTGAATGGAGCTAGAGAGTAAAATGCTAAGTGAAATAAGTAAGTCAGAGAAAGACAAATACTATATGATTTCATTCATGTGGAATTTAAGACACAAAATAATTGAACATGGGAAAAGAGAGAGAGGCACACCAAGAAACAGACTCTTAATTATAGAGAGCAAACCAAGGGTTGATAGAGGGAGGTGGGTGGGGATGGGCTAGATGGGTGATTGGTATTAAAGAGGGCACTTGTTGTGATGAGCACCAGGTGTTGTATGTAAGTGATGAATCACTATATTCTAAACCTGATACTAATATTACACTGTATGTCAACTAACTGGAAATTAAATAAAAACTTGGAAAAAAAAGAAAAATGCATGTGTATGCACACCAGCACATCAGTATTTTTAAAAATAATTTTGGGGGTTTTACAGACCCATTAGAGCTTATGTATTGACTTTCTAGGGGGTGTTTGGTTCTTAGGTTGAAAACTCTGGAGCTCACAGGTTATGTTAATACCTCATACACATCATGAAAAGGCTTAGGGCTGTGACAGCGGGATAGGAAAAGATATTGTAAATGTCTGAGAAACTATGGTAGAAGGCTAGGCATGCAATTTAAGGACAGAAAAACATCGAAGGTGACTCCCAGACTGTAAATCTGGGAGACCAAGAGAATAAAGATAGGTTAACAAGAAATGGAGAAGGTAGAAAGACAAGAAAGTTTGACGGGAAAAGTTATGGGGGAACGCCCATGATACAGAGCCTGAAAGAGGACTTCAGCTACCTCCATTCTGACCTCAGTCTGCACTTCCTGATTAAGTAAGTTCTTTCCAGCTTATCTCTTAACTGGCAAAAGACCCTGCGGGCAAAGCATCCTCTTAGGGGAACTGAAACTACCCCCGAGCAATAAGGACTGCACTGAGCCAGCGAGACTCCGCAAAACTGACACCAAGATGAGGCTCCACCTGACCTGTACTGCCCACCTGCACGTATCCACCAACCTCTGTCCCACGTTCTCCTGAACATAGGCCTGGAAGTGTTTTCGGAACTTTGAAGTCTTGGAGACACTAGTCCACTGTCTTCCCGGTGCTGGCCTCAGTGAAATAAATTCCTTTCTGGTTTTGCCTCCACTCATCTCTCTGCCTCTGGATTTTGTCAGCGGCCACTGGCCGCACCTAGTCTGCGTGGGACCCCCAGAGCCAAGCACTGTGGCATCCGTGGCCCCAGTTACAAGCCTGCCCTATGGAGCCAAAATCCAAGTTCCCGGTTTATCTCAGGACTTAGGATCTCCAAGGGGAGCATTCGTGTATGTGGAATACCCAGAAGCCAGACTCAGGCTCGAGGGAGCACCCCAGGACAGAGTTTTGGGGCCTGCTTCCTCCGCCAGGAATTGAGTAGAGCCAAGAAGGGATGGGATGATCACCATGGAAGGTACCATGGAAGCCTCATGGCCGTGAGGAGGATGCCCTCAACATGTAGCCAATAGATATGCTGACTCCTACATGGGGGTCTACCCCAGAACCAAGCCTGTCCACAGCAGGAGAGGAATTTAGAACTCTAGGTTAAGAATTGATTAACTCTATGATTAGTAAATTGGTTTTCAGTCAGAAGGCTAGTCAGACAGAAAAGTTTCAGTTCATTGGTTTCTGTTAAGATAAGGAATCCTGAATTGGTGCTAAAATAACAATAGCACAATAGAAGCAAAAGCAATAAATAAAATGCAGGACAGCCTACTGCCAAAAGGTACAACCAAGGCTGTCCCCAGAAGTTCTGGGCATCTGGCCTGAATTGATTATGGACAATGAGGTCTGTATCATTATTTGGGGAGTCTATAAGAAGGTACCCTGTGTCATTATTTGGGGAGTCTATAAGAATTTACCCCTACAGTATGCAGACAACTTAAGGAAAGGGTCACTCTGAATTTTATGAAGAAGACAATAGAACATTCTGGAGAAAAGCATGGGTTCTGAAACTAGGAAGATCTTGGTTCAAATCAGGGTTCCTCCAGTTGCTACCCATCCCAGGCAAATGTCCTAGGGCCCGGAAGCCTAGTTTCCTCATCTTTAGAACTGCAAAAACAATACCTTCTTTTACAAGGATGTTGTCAACATTATGTATGGTAATATTCATAAAGCAATTTGCGTGGTGCCTGGCACATAAAAAGTGCTTGATAAGTGGTGGCTGTTGTTACTGCGATTAGGCACCTGCTAAGTTGTGTACCCTGGAGATGGTATGCAAATGTGAATGTGAGGTCTAATCTAATCTAGTCCTGCATCAAATCAAGAGGGTGTTACTCTGAAACTATAACCCACTCAAGTGTATTGTGAAACATCTCAGGTCATTGTGCTGTCCTAAAGGAAAGGGGCTGCTTAGAATCTAGAAAAAGTATAGAATGAAGAACAGGAACAAGTATTGTGTGTTTCCTGTGTGCATATGGATTGTGTTACATTAAAGAATTCATTTACTCCTCAGAACAGTCCTATGAGGTATGAGCTATTATAATCCCCTTTCTACAAATGAGGAAGCTGAGGTGCAAAGCAGCTAATAACTTGCCCAAAGTACCACCACCTATTGAGTGGTGACAGGAAAATAGAAACTCAAGCTCTCTTAACTCTGGGGCCTACACATTCAATCCCATACTCTACTCTCTCTCTCTCTCTCAAAAGAAGGAATTGTCTCCAGAACTGCTAATGGAGTCCTAACCAATAGACACATGTTCTTAATTCCTTCCATGGATACATCCCCACAGTAGAAATGGGTGCATGAATCAGATTACTTTCTGAATCCTCTCCAGGGCAAAGTGATAAGGAGGAGGGTGCTAGACTATTGGTTGGAGAAAGATTCTGGTTGGTGGAAACTAGTAGATTCAGTGCCAAGAGTTATCTGAAGGACAGAAGCCAGGGGTGAAAGTCAAGTTGAAAACTAGGGACCATCTAAGGAAATATCAATCCCAAACCAGTTGAACTGAAAGATGAAAACCTGGTTAAGAAAAGGGAGTATGAAAAGAAGCCAACAAGATGCAGTCATCAGATTCAGGTGAATTTGGAGCCTGGAGAGAGAATTCCTGAGTGCAAAATAGAAAGCAGATCTTTCTTTGAAGGGAGGCTGTGTGTGGAAAGAACAATTGTTAAGGCAGCCAGTTCCTCCTGTGCTAATCCATGTTTTCCAGGTTGGCTTCTATGAAGACCGTACTACCGAAGAGGTGTGTGTGGATCAGCCAGGAGGAGTGTAATGTTTTTCACATGACAAACTAATAAGCAGGCATGTCATTTATTAGTCAGCACCAAGTGAATTTGGTAACTTCAGTCAGTCTTCCAGGGCTTAGTCACATATAGGAAACATAGTGAAATTCAGTTTTAGACCTAGGAAAGCTGAAGACAACATCCTGGGTCTCAGTTGATTCCATTCAAAGGTCAATCTCCTTTCATAAGAGAGTTAACCTTTTTCCTTAACATCTTTTTAGGGACAAGAAGTTCCAGGAATTCACCCATTTCGGTCATTCATGCATTTGTCAAATTTACCAACAATCTATGTGGTTTCTTCACTGGATTGAGATAATCTTAAAGGCCCAGGCTGCTCTCATTGATCTTCATGTGCCCAGAACCTAGCACAGTGGCAGACACTTGTATACGCAAAAACTGTTTGTTGAACTGAACTGAATCAATGTGGATAAGAACAATGTACCAGACTATAGACAATACAGGTAATAGGCCCAATATGTTTCAAGGAGTGGATAAAGATATCATTTTAACTCTCTCTGTGTACCAAATATAATAGATATTTTTAAATGATAGATTAAGTGCTCATTTGAAAAATGTGACTGCCATTTTGTTTCAAACTGATTGTAATGTTTCCCCTCATGTTCTTTAGTAGCATACCAACTTTTAGCAGTTAAACCCTTTGATATCATAGAACAAACAAAAATAAAAGTGGCCTTGCTTTTAGTCAACACACTTTCCCTTAAACAAATTCTCTCTGAGCAAACTTTTGGGTAAACAGATATTCTTCGTCTTTGTACCCAGAAGATCAATGAACTCAGATCATAGAGGTCATGAAAATCATGAAGCCAAAGATCCCTTCACTGAGCACACATTAGTTATGATTGTGTTCAATTCAGACAATTCAGTCAAAATGGAGTTGACTTTAGATTTTTTCTGTACTGCTTCTGTGATTATTAGTTGATTGGTTATTTTTATCAATTCAACTGTTTAAGTACCTCGGCTATGTGGAGATTTGATCAATTATTCAGAGATTAATCTGTATAAGGTCTATATGAGGGAGCCACTACCATAGTCTCTAAATTCTTTGTATTAAACTAGAAGACGTTTAGAGATATTTTGAGAGTGTACTTCCATTGAGAAATATAGCATTTCAAAACACACTCTTAACTTACTACCAAGGACAAAAGTTTTGTTGCCAGTGGTGTGTTTTGCAGTGAGCTCCTCGATAATGGTTTATTTGAAAATACGATTTTGTTTTAAAATTTCTAGCGGTCATTATATTTTTCATCAGCTAAGAAGTTAATTTTTAAAAATTGTAATAATAATAAAGCCCATAGTGAATTCAGGAGATGAGGGAAACTTACCTCCCATGTATGCCTCGGTGTCTCACGGGAGTCTCCTACAAGTCTTGGAGAAAGAACTCCAGGATGTTCTTTAGCTTAGGGTGCCACGTCTTCTCTGAGGATCAGGTAAAGGTCACCTTCTCCTTAAACCCTTTATTTAATGTCTTTACCAGGAAGTGGACCAGTGATCATTGCGGTCTCTCCCCATGCTACAATAAATATAAAATTAGGAGAAGGGGTCTACCCTGAAAAGAGCTCTACAAAGAGATATTGTTGTCCTCTGGCCTAATGGAGCAGTTAGAATTAAAATTTGTGGAGTAGCTTCTGAAAGGAAAGCGTTCTGATCTAGCACTTTCATAGATAATGACTGACAATATAACCAACTGAACGAGTGCTAGCTACTTACTAGAACAAGAAGGAACTCCCAGGTTCTCAGGACTGTGTGGAGAGCACACTGGGCTATTATACAGCAACCAGTAGGCATTTGGGGCTCTCCACTGGCAGAGTTTGAAAAACAAGCAATGCATTCCTATCCCAATTGCTGAGAGACTTGGGGGGCCTTCAGCGCCTTTCTCAAGATATTGTGTCCAGCATCCTTGCTAGTGCGGGGATGCGTGGACTTCCAGGGCAATGGGCGTCCTTGTGAGACATGTGACTCCTCACCCCAACCCCCAACCTGATGAATAATTTAGGCTCCTGAAATACTGAAGTTGAAACTATAATAGTAACTGAGCTATACACGATTGTTGTTGCGAATGCGCTATCAGGAGGGCACCTGCTTTTGTTTTTGCAGTTCTGGAGACAGATTTGTAGATCACTCCCAGCCTGTGTGATCAGCTTTGTGTGATTGAGAGATGCATGTGGCTGGGGCTGTGGAGTCCATCCAGACCAAGTGGCACTTGCCAACGCCTTGGCCTTGGCCTCATTCTCACAGAGCTGCAATTCTACCCAGGAAATCTTATAGTGTGTTCATTCTGTGCAATAGCACATTATAAAGAAATTAGGAAAGTTTGAATAAAAATCTATCCATAAGCCAAAATCTTTCAGTTTGTGACAAAATCAGATTTCCCTACTGTGTTTGAGCAATGGTAGAAGGTACATTGGATCCAGAGTCCAAAGGTTCAGCTGTGAATCCTCACTGTCCTACCAACTGCCTGGTTTTAGACAGGTCACTGCTCTCTTGGGCTTCAGTTTCTTCAACTGAAAGTGAAGAGTTTCTTCACTCCCTAACTCCACATGTGTTTATTCAAAGATTACATGCCATGGGCATACCAGGTGCTGGGTATCCAACACAGTCAACATAGTTTTTTTTTTTAAAGATTTTATTTATTTGAAGAGAGAGGCACAGCGAGAGAGGGAACACAAGCAGGGGGAGTGACAGAGGGAGAAGCAGGGACCCCAATGCGGGGCTCGATCCCAGGACCCTGGGATCATGACCTGAGCTGAAGGCAGACGCTTAACGACTGAGCCACCCAGGCGCCCCCAGTCAACATAGTTTTTAACCTTCTAAGCATCAGTGTGGTATGAGAGACAGGCCAAGTAGCAAAAAGTTGTAATTTATATCTGCTTCTTTTTCTTTACATAATTGTCTTTTTTTTTTTTTTTAAGATTTTATTTATTTATTTGACAGAGACACAGCGAGAGTGGGAACACAAGCAAGGGGAATGGGAGAGGGAGAAGCAGGCTTAAATTCATATGTTACCTATAGCTTTCAAAGAGAGAGAAATAGGTGGCTAGGTAGACTCAGAGTTGGGCTTTGGCAGCGTGGATGTAGGAGGAAGTCAGTGTGTCAGTGGAACCTGAGATACTGGTAAGTGCATTGTTAACCTGGATGACCACAAGGCTAAGAACTGAGTGGAGAGGAAATAACTGAGGGACTGAAATTTATGAGGAGGATGTGCAGCACATTTGTGAAAGTTAGAGAGTGGGTGAAATGTGAGAAGTGGAAGTTTTAGTCAGTGAGATGTGCCTTCTCGTGAAAGGTTCTCAAAGAGGAGATGGTGACACATTCCAACAATGGCCATCAAAGGGGCTTCTGAACTAGAGTGGAGATAGAGTTGGTCAAGTAGAAGAGGTTGAGGAAGTGAGGTCAGAGTGTGAGATAGTTCTCCTTATGAACACCAGACTTGTTGAAGCCCATGAATGGAGGCAAAGATGGTTACTCAAGGTACAACCAGATAGAGAAGAAGAGAACATTGAGGTCAGGGAGTAACAGAGTCGGGGGGGTGAGAGCTGGGTAGGCTGGCACTGGAGAGTCAGCATGGCACTGCATCTAGGGGAGCATGGTTCTAGAACTCTTGGTGGCAGGACTAGTCGATACGTTGACAATGTACAGTGAACTCTCAGATGTCCATGTGGTGATAGCTGGAATTTTAGTTCAGTGCTTTGCATATGCTTAGCATTTGCTACATGATGTATTCATTTGGAAGTCTTTGTCACTTTGTCACTCAGACTATATAATGCCTTAGCACTAGACTTCTGTTTTCCTAATTTTGAATCCCCTGTGTCTGACACATGGTATATACTCAGTTAAAGCTTTTTCTGAAAGAGTGAGTGAATGAAGGAATGGAGGATGGATGGATGAATGAATGAATGAATGATGAATGAATGAATGAAAGAAACTAAGCGGCCCCATATTTCCAATAGGAACTTTGGTGGGAGGGTGCAAAGGAGAGTGTGAGTGAGTTATGTTTGATGAGAAGTTGTTCATGGTGATGAAGGTGAGAGTGTGACTGTCATCTGAAAGCAGAATAAGTGAGATAACAAAGATTTCATTCTCCACGTGAGCATGGAATGTCCAGTACCACAAACTCAGCCTCTGCTTTCTTCAAATTCTGCCCCCAGGCAAGCTCAACTTTATTCTTGGCTTCAATTATCACGTCTATGAGCACACAAACCTCTCCTCTGATTCCAGAACCATATCTCTTCCTACTCAACTATCTTTTCTCCGAAGCGCCAGAAAGCCCCTGAGGCGTAATCTGCACACACAGACGTCACCATCTGCCACAGCAGTCCTGGTCCTCTTTGGGTGTTTTCTCTCCCAGTACTTAGCACCTCCTTCCCCAGGAATCAACTCTGCTGAGTCCCTCTCCTCACCTTCCGTAGCCACGCTTCCAAGTTCTTCCAATTTTAAGATCTAAAGTTCTTCTCTCCATTGTCAAAGCCACCCAGTCCTGGGATTCTGTAATATCCTCCAGTGGGTTTACCTATGCCTACTTTAGGCCCCTTCCAATCTCCTTTCCACCTCACAGCCAGGATGATTTTTTTTAACTCAAATTTGGTAGTGTTGTGTTCTCACTTAAACCACCTATGCAGCTTATCATTGCTTTTAGCCCTGAATATTATTTATAGGCTCAGTCTGTGTGGTCTGACTCCCACCCATGGCTCCAGGTTCATTTTGCACTGTGTTCCTTCACTGTCTCTGGGAGTCAGGCAGTAGATTCCTTTTGTTCTTGAATACTGTTCCCACCCCCACTCCCCAAGGCCATTGTACATGCACTTCCTTCCCCACTTCGTGCAGTTAAACCCTACACTTCCTTCTGATCTCAGCTGGGACATGATTTCCCTGGAGAAGCCATCCGAGATCTCTCTGTTCAGGTGAAATCCCCCTCTTTTATTTGCTCATAGAAATATGTCTTCCATCTTTATAGCATACATCTCAGTTGCGATTTCATATTTCTGTGTGTATGATTATTTCCCTATGCCTATCTCCCTCACTAGACTCTAAGCTCTGTAAAGGGCAAGAACTCTGTGTGCTTTGCTAAGTGCAGTGTTTAGCACATAATGAGTATGCCATAAATATTTGTGAGATGAGTGAATGAAGAGACCAAAGAACACTCTTGTGTAGTGTTAGTTATAGTCACAGCAATAAAGTCCTGTTTCTCTGGTCCACCCGATGGGACTTGGGAATAGGGTAGTCATCAGTAATCCTTCTAGACAATGGTATCCATGATAACTTAACCAAGAGTTAAAGCCAAAAATGCTGCATTCTTGTCCTGGCTCTGGGATGGTGTGCCCTCTGGCAAGTTCTAATTTTTTTAGGCCTAAACTCTGTATTTCACCTCTAGATTAGGTATCTCCTTCTGTACTTAGACTCTAAACAGCTGTTTTCTCCAGACCTCTTCTCCCTCCCTGCCTGCCTGCCTCCTCAGCTGGAAATGACTGTAGGCCTCCTGCAAAGGGAGGGGAAGGCCTGAAAGAGAACTGGCTTCTCTGTGGGAGGATTGGGAGGAAGCACAGAGCGTGGGTACTAATGCTATGAAACTGCCTTGGTATTCAGAAACAACTGCTGGATTCTATTTCTTCAGACAAACTAGTTTTGAGAAGCAAGGCTTGAATACTTGACATGACAGAATGCTAGTCCTAAAGAGCCTGTTGCCTGCAAGGACGTTAATTCATCAAACTTCAATGGTATAACCTAGAAGCCTTGTTTCAGTGTATTTAATCCCTTTCTTGTTTAACTGGGGTGTCTCTTTGATCTTCAGGCAGTATAGAGTTTCAAGCCACTATTGTTTATTTTCTATGTGTTTTGCTTAAATATTTCATGGAAAATGAAGGGGAGAAACTTGGTTTTCAAGTTTCTGGAATCCTTCAGAAGAAAGTCAACAAGTCGCTTTCTCCATCGTTCTGATTCTTGGATCCCAGTTTGTAGATGAAGCCCAGCTATAGTAACCAAGGAGGAGATCCATCCTGTCCTAAAGTCTTGCAGTGTGAAACTTGCAATGGTCTCTTTGTATGTTAATTTCTCCATCTCTAGAATGGATGCAATTGTTTTTACCACCCTTAGGGAGGTGTCATTAAATCACTGAAATGATACTGGAAGAAAACAAGAGTGATTAATCTTGCAGAACAACACATCTGTATTTTCTCCATATTCTCCAACGTGCATGAAAAGTTCCTTCAGAAGAGAATGTTTACATTGGATGTATGTATACCTGATTTGATAATCCCAAACTGCACCCCAACCACCCACTTCTGAATAGGGGGAAAAAAAAATCAGAAGCCTGCAGTTGTGTAACATGAAATCTCTTCTGGACTGGAGCCCATCGCTGTGGTTTTTGGCAACACAACCAGCACAACATCTCCTTTCTCATCTCTTGGGAAAAAAAAAAAAAAAAAACCAACAGAGGAAAAAAAATACCTTGAGAATAAAGGTAATGATTAATCTATCAGGCACAAAAAGGATCGTTTTGGGGATTTCAGACTGTAACTCACAAAGTCAGATAAACAACAGTGAACAGGGGATGACAATTTCACCAGGAGAGGATTAAGTCACGGGCTGCAATTGGGACAGCGTTTGTACAGTCAGAGAATCTCACCGGACATCTCCAGGAATCTGAGCAGTTGCTAAAACTTCAGTTTTCACGTGCGAGTGAAGTAGGGGCCAGAAGAAGCAGGGACTGGTGGAGAGAGTGGTTCTTGGAGAAGCCCCACGATGCAGCCTGGGAAGGGGCAAAAGGGGAAAAGCTTCAAGCAGAAGCTGGTCTTGAAGAGCAGCTTAGCTAAAGCAACAGTCTCTGAGTTCTTGGGCACCTTCATAATGATTGTAAGTATTTCCTGAATTCTGACCCAGTTATGCCTCTCTTTCTACGTAGCTGGTGGCGGATAGTTTTGTTTTGTTTTCCTTAAGTTTGTTTCCAGATTTATCTCTTCCAGGAAACAGCACGTTACTTCCAGGTTGTTTGGCTATTTACTGGCCACAGGTTAGGTTTCCATTTACTCATTTCATTTATTCTCAAGAGTTGATGGGGGTTGGAGAAGGGGAATAAACTACTTTCTTCATTTCAGAGATTTACTCAGACTCTGAGCTGGCTTTGATTAAATTCAGCTGTTAGAAATTTTTCTCATTGATTAACTGATGTATACCATGTTCCTTTCCCACAAACATTGAAGTGACTCGCCCCTTAAATAAGGATCGGCAGTCAATAAATATGAATGGCAAGAAACAACTCAGTAGTACAAATGCTTGGCAAGGCTTGTGTTGTCAGATCACTTGACTTTTAGTAAGTTAGAAATTTCGCGAAGTAGAAATATATATTCTGCAACCATCCAGCTTTGGTTTTCCGTGATTTTCCCCCCTCTATTTACCTTAAGCTAATCTCTAAAGGTCTTTAATGAGACAGTTACAAGAGCCTTCTGTCTGTCTGTCTGTCTATCTATCTATCTATCTATCTATCTATCTATCTATCTATCTATCATCCTATCTATCTATCTATCTATCTATCTATCTATCTATCTATCTATCTATCATCTATCTATCTAAAGGAAGGACTGATTCTAAGAATGACTCAAGGGTCTTGGCCAGGGAATTGCACAGCTATTAATGAAAAACTGGGCAGTTTACTTAAGTGGCATGGGCTCTAGGCTTTCATCCTATTGCACATTGTAGTATTCTTTGGATGCTGAGTTTTTAGCTGGAGCAAGACCATTTGTGAGCAGAAAATGAAATGTTCGATTATTCTCATATGCCACAACTACTGACTTTAACTTGCTCTAAAAAAGTAAATAACCCTGCTCAAAGATTCCCTACTTCAGGTATTAGTAATTTCATTTTTCTTAAAGTTATAGAGAGTTGTCCATAAATTTTGTACTTTAAAAGTTCTCTGGTAATGTACAGCATGGAGACTACAGTTAGTTAACACTGTATTGCATATATGAAAGTTACTAAGAGAATAGATCTTTAAAGTTTGTTATCAGGAGAAAGAAATGTGTAACTACGTGGTGATAGATGTTAACTAGACTTACTGTGGTGGTCATTTTGCAATGTATACAAATATTGAATCATTATGTTGTGCACCAGAAGCTATTGTAATGTTATGTCAGCTGTATCTCAAAAAAAAGTTCTTTGCTTTGTATAAATACATAATAATTTAGGGGAATAAGCCAAGATCAAGAAACAAATGTGAACTCAGAAATTTGAACTAGTGTAAATTGAGAGGGAGTTGTAGATTTTCTGGTCTCTGAGAGCCTCTTTTTACTGGATCCACTCACGTATTTTCAAGGCATGTGGACAACTCCTTCTTGACTGTCCTCATTCACTTGAGTTAGGAATGCGGATGGGGTGGGTAGTTTGAAGGAAAAGAGAGAAGATAAAAGCCCATGATTCTTCTGATCTTCAATGCTTACTGGAAAATCACCCTCAGCGAGACAAGAACTCTGGGGTCATGTTCTTGACAGTTTGGTACCAGTGAGGAGAGTGGATGTCACCACAGACTCAATTCAGCTCTGTGGTGACCTGTGGTACAGAGAAGTAAGCAAATTCAGTTACAATCCGCAGTGCTCTGCAGAAAACACAGAGGAGGAAGTGAACTAAACATCCATTTTGCAACTGAAAAAGCTAAAACCTCCTTTCTTAATGAGAAGCTGTTTCATAATTCCATCCTGTCTGTGTTGAGTAAATAAAAGTTGCTTTTGGCCATTCACCATTCTATTCATACAACTAGTAACATGTCTTCCTCTAGTATTCAAGGTGGGAGCTAAAGAAATATCTTCTATTTTATGTTGAAAATAAAACTTTGTATCTTCTGGTGAAAGCCAATAATTGCCTAAATGTTTCATTTCCATCTACATTGTACATTTACTTTTTAAAATTAATTAATTAATTAATTTTTCTTTGTAAAGCAACCTCTGATGGAATCCATAATTGTGATTATAATCTTTTTATTGAGGCTTGGGGGGGTGGGTATATAAACAAGACGCTTTTGCACACAGTATTTTTTTTAACCAATTAATCTTCGTGGTTTTGCTCAACTATCAGCCAAAGTAATTGTTTCTGCTTAATTAGAAAACATGCATTTTGTGTTGCTTTGTATAGCAAAAAGCTTTGCATGTTGATAAGGCAGGGGCAAAAAGGAACATAAAAAAGATGGGAAAGGATATACAGGACTCTATCAGTCCTTCAAATTTGTTTTTTCCCCCAGATGTTGGGAGTCTGGTGCCATTTTCCCTCCTCCTCTCAAAACCTGCTCTCAGGAGAAGCATCTTAAACTCATTGACACCATGGTGTAAATGACTGATGACGCCCACTTAACCATTAGGATTAAAGTCCATGAAAAATTCTCTGTAAACTACAACTAAAAACAGCAATGATTAAGTTATAAGCCGTTGAACTATCTCTAATTTAGGCTTGTAGTGAAGGGATAAGTAGGCCTTTTTGCCTTTGCTAGTGCCTGGGAGAGGGTTTGTAATGTGTCTTCCCTAATATGTAGAAGAGGTTTTGAAGCCTTGAGCTGCAAAGGAAGGGAGAGAGCATGTATTAAGTACCTACCATATGTTAGCTTCTTTATATATATATATCTATTTAATCCTACAATAGCTGCACTAGAAAGGCTTTATTAACACTCATAAACAGTTGGAGAAATGAGGGCTCAAAGAGACAAAGTAACTGGCCCAAACCAGGAAAGCATGGAACTGGGATTCTTTCTAATTCTAGAGCCTACACTTCCCACCTATTGATGGAATTCCTTCCCCAATGTCCTTGATAGATAGTAAATCAGACTCCCTCTACTTTAACATCTCCATAGCTTGGAACCATGAAAGAGCTCTCTTTTGCTTGTAGGCATGTGAGTTTAGCTGATGGGCACTGAATGAGACCAGGCCAAAGGCTTCTGAAGCAGAAAAGATGGTTCAGTGGGAGCCAACAGGTATGAGGGGAAGGTAGAGCACAGGGGACTGCTCAGCCCCCTGCCCATGGCTCGTGGCCTGGGGATTTCAAGCTGCACATTACATATCCACTGCTTAGAAAGTTCCTGATGTAAAGAAACACTCATTAAATGCTGGCTCCCTTTCCCAGTTCTCTCCCCTTCCCCTCTTTCACGTGGAAGTCTTTGTAGTATTTGAAAATAGCTGCTTTGTCTCCTTCTGACATCTTGCCGGCTCCCTTCCCCCAACATCTGCCATGGAACTCTGCACATACATAACTGGGATCCCATAAAGTTTTGTTCAATTAAAATGTCTTTTGGGGGCTGTACTTCCCAGAATCTCTAGTCATTTCTTGTAGTAAATATTCACTCCTCACTATTCTACAGTGGAGTGATATAAAGATGTGATTCTTTGATACAGAGTTCATCCTATTGAAGATGCTGAGGTGAGCAAGTCGCCATATTTCCTCCTGCGGTAGAAGGGCATCCTTCCAGGGCTGGATTTATGAGTGGGTAATCATCTACTTGTGTATTGGGAAAGATTCTAAATTCTTGTCTCACTCTGCCAAGCTTACACATTGGAGATCTACCTTTTGGCATCTCTAAGAATGAAAAAATGTAAATACTTGCTATAGCCCTGATCTGTGCCCTGAAGGGAAATAGAATGAGCAGAGACCTGGGACACAGGATATGGAGGGCATGGGGGAATGTGCAGTGCAGAAGGGGGGAAGAAGTGGGATGGATGGTACATGAGAAATGCCGGACCCCACCGTGTTTTCCATATCTGCTCTTGCCTTCCTCTAAGACTTCATGACCATACTTCCCACCTTGCCAGAGTCACTGAGTTTGTCATTCTGTCTTGAAGAGATCTCAGATATGCTGACTATAGAAATTCTGGGGCTTTAAAATTATTATTACAAAATGTGCTCAGATCTTGGAGTGGGTCTATTCCAGATTGGAGAGCTTTTGAAACAAAAGAATATATGATTAGCATTTAGAGTAAAATAGGAAAATTCTTAAAATAAGCTAGTTCTTTGAAACAGGTGCTTTGCAGGGCATAATTCAGGACATTTGGGACTGCTGCATATTTAGAATTCCCAGGTACTAGTAGGACAGCTCTGAGATAGATGCTGCTGGCCCTTCTTATTGATGGGGAACCCAAGGCATGGGCTGATGTAATTGTGTGTCCTTTAAATCAGTGTGGAGCCCATATGTCCTGCCTTAAGCATGCACTTGCCCATGATTTCCACTGTGCTTCCCTCCAAGAGGCATAGAATGCTTTCTCATATAGATTCTTTTTTTTAAATTCTAGTATCATTAATATACAGTGTTATATTGGTTTCAGGTGTACCGTAGAGCGATTCAACTATTCTGTACATTACTCAGTGTTCATCATGACAAGTGTGCTCTTAATCCTCTTCACCTATGTCACCCACCCACCCCGCACCGCCCCTCTGGTAACCATCTGTCTGTTCTTTAGAGTTAGGAGTCTGTTTTTTCCATTTGTCTCTTTTTTTCTTTGTTTATTTTCTTCCCTAAGTTCCACATATGAGTGAAATCATGCAGTGTTTGTCTTTCTCTGACTTATTTTGCTTAGCATCATACTCTCTAGATCCATCCATGTTGTTGCAAATCTCATGTAGGTTCTTGTTTATTTTTATATTTATATCTTTCCTGGAAGGGGGGCGGGGGGAAGAGAGAAAGATCAACTCCATTTTCCCAGATGGAGAAACAGGTGTAACATAATTAAGAGGTTCACCCAAGGTCACCCAGCCTATGAATGCAAGAGCTGGGCTTGATATTTGACTGTAGTTATTCCTAATGTACCATTGTTTGATGAGAATTAACTCCTTTCCTGGGAAAGCCCAAGAGAACCTTACTAATTTTATAGTGTAAAATACATTAGACACTAAAGGTGTCAAAAGATGATAATATAGAACAGACACGATCATGGCATGGAAACTTTATAGAAGATCTATTAGCGTAGAGTTTATGGACCACTCCAGTACCTACAAACACATTCAAGCCTCTTGTAACATGAGGGTTCTGAGGTGATTCAGTCATATCTTCATGTCCCTAATGAACACGTTGACCATGCATTGCACTGTGTTTCTTCTAGTGCTTCTATTTTCTGGGTTCTCCTTGAGACCACCCTGTGGCTCAGAGCAAAGGACTGACAGGCCAGTGGCCATAGACACCGTAACTCCTCTCCTGCTTTCTGACTCAACAGTCACTTGCCCTTTCTCTGATTCCTCCCTGCTTGGTCTGGCTTATTGCTTTGCAAAGACCTGCCCCACTCCAAGGCGGGATGTCCAGGATGAGGGTCCCACTGAGCTAGGGCCGTCGGTCTGCCCACAGCTGATAGGACAGAAGCCTCTGCTGTCAGCAGTGCCTGGCAGATTCTGGCCACAAATGGCATGTTTGCGGGAGCGGTGTGGAAGAATCTGTCCTCAGGCTCTCAGGCACTGGCTTTGGAATGAAGTGGCCTCTGTCGTCCCACCCCTGTGTCTTCCAGGTGAGGAAACGGAGACCCACATGCTCACAGAATTCTGTCAAATGCTTTTTCCACCACAGTAGGACATCAGAGATAATTTGCACAGTCAGTCCCACCTGATTCTTATGATTTACTTATAATTTATGTTTAGTTCTCAGCTTCTCATGGATTTGTACTTCTGTCCTGGGGACAGTTACTTTAAGAAAGTGCCAGCTTCTAACTATGAACATGGGGAAGAGTTAAATAAACATGGCGGGATCTGTGTGGGCTCTTGCCCTGTGCCTTCAGTGGGTGTGAGGGTGTGAGATGACCCAAAGCAGGAGGTTCTTTCCCTTCAAGTATGGCGATGTGATGAGGACAAAAGACAACGAAAGGGGTTAACATTTATTGAGCATACAGTATACCCAGACACTCTTTAATTCTGGCAACATCTCATGAGGTAAGGGAATTGTTCGTATCTTACAGATGAGAAAATGAAGGCTTACTACGATCAAGCAACTTGCCCACAGGCGAGTGTGTGGCAGAGTTGGGATCAGAGTCAAATCCCTGCTTTTCCTTCACCGTGCTGGAGTTATTCTCACATACGCTTTTGAGCTTTTACTACTGTTGCCCGAAACGTGTGTTACTGTTTTGTATGCTTTAAAAATGTACGTACGTGGCTTCCTCGTTTGTATACCTTCTACAATTTGAGGTTTTCCCCCAAGTACACTTCCTGAGACTGATCTATTTGGAACCATGTAGATGTGGGTAATTCATTATAGTTTTGTAGTGCAGTGGCTTTATGTCTCCACTCCCCTGGTGAACCGTTAGGTGGTTTGCAGTTCGTCACTAGGAGCACCACTGCAACAATGAACATCTTTGTACACGTCTCCTTGTCCGTTGTTCCAGAGTTTCTTCTGAGTATACACTTAGAAGTGGGTTTGGTGGCCCAAGGGCATCTTCAACTTCATGCATATTGCAGAATTGCTCTCCAAAGTGGTTTTAAATTTACAGTACCATCAGCAACCTGTGAGTTTCCATTTTCCACGTACTCCCCGACCCTTGATATTATTCAACCTTTAGATTTTTGCCCATTTGACATATAAGAAACAGAATTTCACTAATAATTGTAATGCAGTTGACCTCGTGCAGTTGACCATCTTTTCATGTTTACTAACCTTTAGATTTCCTCTTCTGTAAATTGCCTGCTCATATCCTCTGCATTTTAATTTTGTCCTATTGATTATAATAGGATATTGGTATTTTTAAAATCCAGACATTAGAGATATTTTGTGTTTTCTTATTACATAGTTTCATGTCTTAGTTTTGATATTTAAGTCTTTAAATAATTAGAATTTGTTTTGGTATATGATGTAGAGAGTAGGTGCTCTTTATCTGGTAGGACAGCCAATTGTTCCAGTAACATTTTTGACAGTCTGTTCTACTTCTATTGCTTGTGATGACATCATATACCAGTTAGATAGAGATCATATATCAGTTCATATATAAATGTGGTTGTAGACCTAGACTTGATTTAGTTCTATCAATTTCTCTGTCCAAACCAGCACCAATGCCATATATTTTTGTTATAATTACTTTCTAAATTATTTTTTGTTATCTGGTGTTTTTCTTCCTTATTTTTCCAATATTGTCTTGGCTATTTTTAGCCCTCTATTCTTCCATGAATTTTAGGATCAGTTTATCAAGTTCCATAAATACCCTATAGACATTTTGACTGGAATTGCATTGAATTTATGTATTATTCTGGATAGAACTGGCACCTTTAAAATATTGAATCTTATATCCATGAACATGATGTAGCTCTTTCTTCATAGGTCTGCTTTCTAAACTTATTTTTAAGTTTTATAATTTACTTGATATTAGTCATGTATATCTTTTGTTTGATATATTGTGGTAGTTATTACTGTTGTGAATGGTACATTTTAAAATTATATTTTCTAAAACAAATTATATTTTCTAATTGGCGACTACTAGGGTTTAGGAGTAACATTGACTTGTGTGTATGTTGATCTTGTATTCAGCAAACTCAGTAACTCTCTTATAACACAAGTAAATTTATGGATTATCTTGGATATTCTGTATAGATCAGGACTGTCAAATATGATAGCCACTAGCCACATGTGGCTACTTAAATTAAAATTAAATTTACATAAAATAAAAAATTTTTTTCTTCAGTCTTACTAGTCCCAGTTTGAGTGCTTAAGACCCATATGTATGACTTCTGGCTACATTGGACAGCATGGATATGGAGTTCTATTGGACTGGACTGGTATAGATAATATTTTAAAAATATTTTTAATATTTTTTTCTGAGAATATGAGAACTTTTCTTCCCTTCTTGACCTTAAATATTTAATTTCTTCTTATTACCATGGTTAAAACCTCTCTAGTACAAGGTTACTAGAAGCTATAATTGTAGCATTCTTGTTTTATTCCCAACTTTAAAGAATCTGCTTCTCATGTTTTACCATTAAGTGTGATAGCTCCTGTAGGCTTTTGGTAGACATTCTTGATTTGAGTAAGGAAGTTCCTGTCTACTCCTAATTTACTAAAACTTTCATTAGGAATGATTGTTGAATTATAAAAATATCTCTTCTATATTTATTGAGATAAGCATATGGGTTTCTCTTTTATCTGTTGATAAAGAAAATTACACTGACAAATATTTTTAGCATTAAATCATCCTTACATTCCTCAGATGAATTCCCATTAATCATGCAGCATTTAGTTTGCAATGTTTTATTAAGGATTTGGACTATAATTTCTTTTTATTATGTTGTCCTTCATCCAGTTTTATCACCGAGATTATATTAATGTCATGAAATGAAGTTCTTTCCCTCTTTTTATATTTTCTGAAACACTTTGCATGCCGTGATCGTGTAGTGGTTAGTACTCTGCGTTGTGAAACACTTTGCATAAAGTAAGGATTACCTATTCCTTGAGGATTACTTAGCATATGCGCTGAAAAAAAGAGAGGGAGAGAAAGAGGGGAGGGAGGGAGAAAGAGAGAGAGGTGTGTACAAGAAGATTTCTCTAAAATTTATGTCTAATTTAGATTCTCCATTCTTTTTCTTAATTTAAATTCAATTACCCAACATATAATTTATCATTAGTTTCAGAGTAGAGTTCAGTAATTCATCAGTTGCATGTAACACCCAGTGCTCATCACATCACATGCCCTCCTTAATGCCCATCACCCAGTTACCCCAAAGATACATATGTAGTGATCCTAAGGGGTACCTGCACCCCAATGTTTATAGCAGCAATGTCCACAATAGCCGAACTGTGGAAAGAGCCCAGATGTCCACTGACAAATGTATAGATAAAGAAGATGTGATACACACACACGCACACGCGCACACACACACACAGACACACACAGGAATATTACTCAGCCATCAAAAAGGTTGAAATCTCACCATTTACATCAACGTGGATGGAATGGGAAGGTGTCATGCTGCACGAGATAAGTCAATCAGAGAACGACAAATATCATATGGTTTCACTCATATGTGGAATATAAGAAACAGTGCAGAGGAGCATAGGGGAAGGGAGGGGAAACTGAATGGGAGGAAATCAGAGAGGGAGACAAACCATGAGAGACTCTTGACTATAGATTCTCTATTCTTAATTACACTTCAGCAGTTTATATTTTTTTCCTAGGAAACTATACTTTATTGTGTTTTCAAAAATAGTTTTTGAAAATTGCTACTTTCAAAATCAGTACAGTGAAAGCAGTAATTCTGAAATAATTTTTCATAGTATTTGCATGGGCTTTTAATATCTCTACTGTACCTGTGGTGATGTTCTCTTTCTAATTTTTTATGTGGTTTCTTTGTTTTTCACTCAGTAGTTTCTGCTTTGACCTTTCTTAATATTGTTCCATTAAGTTGATCAGGTTTCTTTATTTCTCCCTTTTCTCCTGTTCATTCTATTTTTAAGTATTTACGTTTGCATTAAAGAAATGTATTCTTGAGTTAACAAAGTTTAAAGTGAGTCAATATCTCTTTCCTTCTGAACAACAGAAAAACTTTTTAAGATCCTGACTGTAATCAGCCACTCTGCCTTACGTGTCATTATTGTCTGATATTTAAATTCTACCCTCATTATTTTTATTATTGGTGTTTTTAATAGTGATCACTTATTTAAATTTACTATCATTTATCAGTTTATTTGCTAATTATTCTTGCATACATGCATCTCTTTTAGGTGCAGTTTCCTTCTTTGTGCAGTAAAAAAGTTTTCTTCAGGAAATTTTTCAGGGTGTGTGAGGGATAAACTTTCTCAGTCTTTGTTTGCCTGAGTTCTTCATTTCACTTCAAGTTTCAATGATTAGCTGATAAATTTTAGGTTGATGATTGGTTTTGCTTGGCATTTTGCAGGTGTCATCCCAATGACTCTTATTGCTGTTGACAAGTCTGTTGTTTGTCTAATTTTTGTTCTTAATCTGAATTTCTCTGATTACTATTAAGTTTCTCTATGTAGTACATGCACACACACACACACACACAGAAATACTCAGCCATTTAAAAAAAGGATGAGATCTTGCCTTTTTTAACAACACGGACAGACCTAGAAGTTATTATGCTAAATGAAATAAGTCAGACTGAGAAAGACAAATACCATATAATTTCACTCAAATGTGGAATCTAAAAACTATAACAAATGAATGAATAAATAAAAAGCAGAATCAGACCTGTAAATACAGAGGACAAACTGGGGTTGCCAGAAGGAAGGGGAGGGGATGGACAAAATGGGTGAAGGGGAGAGGGAGGTACAGGCTTGCAGTTATGGAATGAATAAGTCGTGGGAATAAAAGGCACAACATAGGGAATATAGTCAATGGTATGGTAATAACATTGTATGGTGACACATCGTAGCCACACTTGTGGTGAGCATAGCATAACCTAAAGAGAAGTTGAATCACTATGTCATACACCTGAAACTAATGTAATATTGCATGTCAACTATACTGAAATGTTAAAAATTATAAAAACAACAACAACAAAAAGAGTTTCTCTTTCTTTTCCCCTGAAATTTCACTACAATATGACTAAGGGTTATTTTATCTTATTCGTAGTGCTCAAGATTCATTGTTTATTGGAATTTAAAGATTCACAATTTTTACCAATTCTGGAAGATTCTCAACTTTATTACTTTGCCTTTCCCCCAGTCTATTTTCTCCTTTTAGAATTCCTATTATATGTGCATATATGCCTGACTCTCACTTTTTTTCTTTATGTCTCTAGCCACTCTCTCATATCTGTATCTCTTAATCTCTCCATGATGAATTTTATGTAATTGCCTCAAACCTGTCTTCCAGTTCACTAATTCCTTACTCCATTGTATCTAATCTTTTATTTAACACACTCATTAAATTTTTAGTTTCATTCCTATGTTTTCATTTCCAGAAGTTCTATTTGGTTCTTTTTAAAAATTGTTTTTCTTTTCTTAGGTGTTTATTTTTTTCATCTCTTTAACTCACTAAAGTCTAATATATTTATGGTATTTTATGATTATTCTGTCATCTTAAGTTTTGGGGGAGCTAATAATCCTGCTTATTTTACCTACTAAGTCTCATTGATGAAGGATCATTTCCTTTAGTGTTTTGTAAATTTGTATTGTGAACTCTTCAGGAAGGTTTGTTTTTCTCTGTGGGAATTCTATATGGCCTGAGCTGTGGAGTCATTCTTCTACAGCAGGTTTGCATTTGTTTCTGCTAGGTTGCCCAGGTATATCACCAACCAGAAATTATTACTGTGAAGTGGAAAACTGGAAAAGGAAGATTGATGAATGTGCATGCCCTGTTGAAGAGCACTCTCCCAGAAGAATGGCTCTCGGCTCCCTTTCCCCCACATGGGATTTGTGACCATGAATGACTAGGAAATCCCATGCTTTCTCCAAATGAAGCTGGTTCTCTTCGTGTCCTTAGAGCCTGAGTCAGGATCAGCTGAAGGAGGACTTTCCTATAGACTTCCCCTTAACAGCCCTGAACATGAAGGGCCAGACTAGCCCGGAAAATTTCAGAGTTCCAAAGGACTTGGGGAGAAAAGTCCATTTTGGGTCACTGATCTAAAGGCTACAGACACCTAAAGCCAAACAATTCTGCCAAACAGAACTCTGCTTTTGATCCCTGAATTTGAATTTTGACTCAGAAAACTTGCCACTTTCATTGACTTTCAAAGAGGAAGTACTTTTGTTTTCTGCTTTCCAAAGTGGGTTTGGTTGGTTTTTCTTTAGTGACAAAGCCCATTGCAACATGTTCCCATTACTTGACAAGAAAGGAGAACATAGAAATGAGAGCAGAAGTTGGCTCCTCTTTACTCATCAGCCTTGTGATGAAGATACCACATAAAATGAGGGACCATGAGGAAGAGAATCCTCATAAAAGTGAGATAACTGATAGATCTGATTGAAATGCTAAAACAGCCCAACAATGAAGGCTACTCTGTACATCTAGTGGGCACCTTATTTCATGTCTGAGGTAGGATTGCTAAGGCCACTGAACCCACAAAGCAAAGCAAATTCTTTAAAAGAAAATATGCCAACGAAATTTTCCCCCCTCTTGATAGATTGAGTGATCATGCTAAGACACACAGTCCTGGCTTGGCCAGGCAAGACCAAAAAGGACCCGAGGGCCTAGTCTTTCTCAGCCTAGAATCAGCCCACATACATTAGTCTCTGTTTTGAAGTTTAGATTTTCTTAGGAGGAAACCTCCCGAAAAACCTATGCCTCTATCAACAGGTAAGTGGTTAAAGAAATTGGGGTGCATGCTTACAATGGACACCTATGTAGCCACTAAAGATAATGAGGCCAATTTTTATATGCTGATATGAAACGATTCATTAAACTATCAAATTTTAAAAAGCAGGCAGAAAATGATATGTATAAAATACTCCAACTTTATAAACACACACATACAATTTTTGACAGGATATACCAGAAAGTATTGATATTAGTTTCTGTAAAGAATAAAATATAAAATCTGGGATAGAAAAGAGACAAATTTCTTATATTTTATTGTATACCTTTTGTAATTAAAAAAATCTTATGTATTTATGTACATTTTCTTCCCTCCTCTGCTCCCCCTAAAAGAGCTCACTTAGCAGAATTTCTCCTTTCCAAGTAGGGAGTTGCTCAAAATGTGTTCTAAAGAACACTAGTTCCATGAGATGCAAATACAAATTTTGAAAGAGAATATGCTGACCTTCCCAAATATGTTTGGAAAACACTGGGTTAAACCAAGTTAGGCAGTTTTTTTCAACTATAGGACTTGTCAGAGCTTTTATTGTTCACTATAAACTAAGAGGGGAATAGAATATATTGATGTCCCCAGACTCACTTGACCACAAATCCCTTCCTTAAATTTTAATTCCATTAGAGTTAACATACAGTTATAACTGTATATTATATAGCAATATAACATACAGTGTTATATTGATTTCAGGTGTACAATATAGTGATTCAAAATTCTCTACATTACTCAGTGCTCATCAAGATGAGTGTACTCTTAATCCCCTTCACCTATTTCAACCATCCTCCCACCCACCTCCCCACTGGTAACCACCAGTCTGTTCTCTAGAGTTAAAACTCTGTTTCTTGGTTTGTCTCTGTTTTTCCTTTATTCGTGTGTCTTGTTTCTTAAATTCCACATATGAGTGAAATCATATGGTATTTATCTTTCTCTGACTTATTTTGCTTAGTATTATACTCTCTAGATCCATCCATGTTGTTGCAAATGGCAAGATTTCTTCCTTTTTATGGCTGAATAATATTCCATTGTACATATCTTCTTTATCCATTCATCTATCATTAAACACTAGGCTGCTCCTATAATTTGACCATTGTAAATTATGCTGCAATAAACATAGGGGTGTGTATATCCTCTCGAATTAGTGTTTTCATATTCTTTGAGTAAATACCTGGTAATATGATTACTGGATTATATGGTAGTTATATTTTTAATTTTTTGAGGAATATCCATACTGTTTTCCACAGTGGCTGCACTAGCTTGCATTCCCACCAACAGCACACAAGGGTTCCTACTTCTCCACATCCTCGCCAATACTTGTTATGTCTTGTGTTTTTAATTTTAGCCATTCTGAAAGGTGTAAGGTGATATCTCATTGTAGTTTTGATTTTTATTTCCCTGGTGTTGAGTGATGTTGAGCATGTTTTCATGTGTCTGTTGGCCATCTGTATGTCTTCTTTGGAGAAAAATTGGAATGACGCAGAGAAGATTAACACAGCTGCTGCACAAATCCCTTTTTTTGAGGAGCATCTCATGGAACTGATGATCTATGGAACATACTTTGGGAATTGCAGGGCCTAGAATGAATCTAAGAAACTAATCAGCCCCCAATTCCTCTGTCTCCAGGGTTCTTCCAAACTGAAAGTGACCCAAGGTGTACTTAACATTGTTAGACCACTCTAAATAAAGGGAGAGCTGTCTTGAGCAACCCCCATCCACATTCAGCATAATCAGACCATGGTTATCCTAATATGAACACTGACACCTTAATAATAAATAAATAATGCTTAATAAATAATAAATAAATGCTTAATTAGTTCCTTATTCTGGCGCTGGGATCATGATCAAGTTCTTGTCCAAGCTAGCATTATTTGGATGAGTTGAGGGATGTGAATGCCTGATGTAGGTCAGAAAAGAAGAGCGTTGTTCTTTTTAGCTTGTGAGAAATAATGGTGTTTAATCACCTTATATTTCTGAGGCCCAATTTTGTTCTTGGTACTTCTTTCTACTCAGAGAGCTCTGAGGTTGGCCATCTGCCCATTCACCTGGTTCTCAAACCTCGGATTCCTGTTTTTATGAGCCTGCCCTAATATCATCTCCTTGCAAGTACAGCTGGTTCTTGAGTGGTGATTGATCTTATCCTGATGTTCTCTCAGGCTGCGTGCCACCAAATACTTTATTTTTAACCAAAACGTCCCAGTTTCAGTCTTGGGTTTTTTTTGTGACTATTTTGTTATGACTGAGAAAATTTTATTTTCCAATTGAAAAACTAGCTGACTGGAAAGCCATACATAAATATGCATTCTGCCCTAATAAAGGGAACAAGCAGACCCACCGAAACAGTAGCGGTTGTCAGAAGAGGAACACAGAACTAGGAATCCGAAAACCTGGCTCCAGGTTCAGATTCTGCCACTTATTATCTGTATGAATTTTGTCGAATTATCCAGTCTTCCACTTTTTAAGTCTTTATTTTAATTCCAGTTAGTTAACATACAGTGCAACATGAGTTTCAGGTGCACAATACAGTGATTCAACACTTCTGCACAATACCGGGTCTTAATCACAAGTGCACTCCTTAATCCCCCTCACCTATGTCACCCATCCCCCCACCCGCCTCCCCTCTGGTAACCATCAGTTTGTTCTCTAGAGTTAAGAGTCTGTTTCTGGGTTGTCTCTTTCCAGTCTTCCACTTTTGAAATGCAGATTAAACGTTGGCAGGTAATGTACGTGACAGTGTGGTATACATGCTATGTTCACTTATCCAGTGGTCAGAATTATGTGTAGTCAAACCGGGGCCCCATCGTTGACCACCCGTGAGAGTGTGAGAAATTCTCTTAACCTCCCTAAAAACTTCGTTCCCTCATTTGTGAAATGGAGGAAGTAAGAGGACCTGACACACAGGGCTGTTGTGCGGACCAATGGGCTAATGTATGGAAAGTGCTTAGCTCATAAAAAGCACTCAATAAACATTAGTTGTTGTTGTGACTATTATCGTTATGTCTTCCAACGGCTATAGTCACATCAACTGAGTAGATATATGAGAGGTAGGATGTGGGGCTTCTGGTAACATATACCTACAGCCTGGGCTGGAGGGCCAAGGTTTGCCGAGAATATGCTGGCAGATTGGCATTTGTTCTCCTTCCTCTCCCATTACAAAAAGCAAGATGTTTATAGGAGGAGGGGAACCTCTGGCAAAGCCCCAAAGTGACTCCCGCCTCAAGAAAGGGGACTGGGTTTTTGGTCTCCCTATCACTGCCACCTTAGATGAAGTCATGCCCGTGGTCAGTCCTTTATTTGAAGGTCTCCACAGATTCTCCTTCCAGGAACTGAGAGGCTGGGCTACCTCTCATCCCAGAGATGTTATCACCACACCATCTGTGGGGCCAACAAGTCCCTGGCACCAAAAGCTAAATGGCTTTCTCTTCCCAGGACTTCAGATGGGAGTCAGTAGCCCCAAAGCTTATTGAGATGAGGCAGGTCATGTATATGAGTGAAGTGGACAGTGTATGTCCTGTCTTAGGATGCATCTGCCACCCAGGCTCTCTCCACTGTGGCCAGGTAGGAATTGGGTGGGTTTTTATCAGATTTTCAAGTTTTTCAAAAATGGTCAGAAATCAAAAGTTCTATGCAATGTTTCTCTTTTTAAATACTGGCAACATTTTCTAAAATAATAATGATAAAAAAAAAGCACCGTGTAGGCCAAACAAACATATCTCTGAGTCAATCCATCCCACTCATAAGCTGTCTTCAGCCATGGACCACCAGTTTGTGACTCTGCTCTAAGGTGTCCTTAACCGCATTCTACACAGACAAAATATGCTCACCAGAATAGGGAAAATGGAGAGACCATGAGGGTCTTAGCCTTCTGTTCAATATCATCTGTTTATAAGAGGCCTGGCTATGGGAAATCTAATTCCTGCATGCGAGATTGTTGTCCTTTTCTTTTCCTGTCCTAACACCTGGCAAAACTGATTGAGGCAATAGTGTGAAAACCATTTTTTTAAAAGATTTTATTTATTTATTTGAGAGAGAGAGAGCAGGAACAGGGAGAGGGGCAGAGGGAGAGACAGACTTCCCGCCGAACAGGGAGCCCAACAGAGAGCTCAATCCCAGGACCCTGGGATCACCACCTGAGCCAAAGGCAAACGCTTAACAGACTGAGCCACCCAGTTGCCCCATGTGAAAACCATTTTTATTTCAGGCAGTATCAGAAGAGAAATCTTGATCTCATGTAATTTTTTTTTAAAGATTTTATTTATTTATTTGAGAGAGAGTGAGAGCTAGAGAGAGAGAGCACACACAGAAGGAGAGGGAGAGGGAGAAGCAGACTCCCCGCGGAGCAGGGAGCCCGACACGGGACTCGATCCCAGCACCCTGGGATCATGACCTGAGCCGAAGGCAGACACTTAACTGGCTGAGCCACCCAGGGCCCCTGATATCATGTAATTTTAATCAAGTTTCTCATGAGGCCAATCTGTCATGTGCATATATTAATATACCTCAGATTTAATAGTATTATGTCAGATGATTCAAGAATTTGGGGAGACTTAAATGTCAAAATAACCATCATCTAGTTAATAAGGCAAAATTACAAAATCACATCTTCATGTACACTTTCCCTAGGCATAAATGCTTAAGGCATTTTTTTAATAACAAGCCTACAATATTAAATAACAGTACCACCCTTCATCCATACTTTTCCTACCAGTCTGTGAGCTCTCAGAGGACTTGGGTCTGATTTTTTTTGCATCCCTGCTACTATTGGGCATCATGCATGGCACTGAGAATTTTTTAATGTACCTATATATGGAGGAATAAATGAAGAGTGGAAGGAATGGCTGGATGAATGCCAAATTCCAATGAGGGCTACTTGTAGAATTGAGGATCTTAGTTTCCTCCAATTTTGCTTTTTGAAAGACAGACTCATAAAGCACAAATCTGGACAAACTACTTATTTGGCTCCTGCACAGTTGAGGGCAGTTTAGTTTAAGTGAAAAAGCAGAATCTTTGGACCCAAATGTTAATTTTAGTTTCCAAAAGATCTTTTCACTAGCTGTATGTCCTCCAGCAAATCACTTATCCCAAGGTTTCTTTGGATGAAAACAGCAGAGTTTTCCTCCCCCTCAAGTTATTATGTGGACTAAAAGAGAGTATTTGTAATGTGTGTGTGTGTGTGTGTAAACAAATCAGTTTATTTAAACCCAAAACAAATCAGTTTATTTAAAATACAAATGTTGCCCCAGATATACTCTTTTAATGCTGACTTCTGTCTGGTGAGCATTTACATTGAATGACAAATTTTCTACTGAAGGATATTTTTCATTTAAAATACACTGCTTACCTACTTCTGAGAAGACCGGCAGCAACGTACAAGGTCAACAGCCATACATGACTCACATTCTTGGGTCCCATTGCTGCTGCCCACGTGACCCCCAGCAACCATGCCGCAGACTGGCACTACCGGATTAAAGCATACTAACTTCCTAGAAAAGTTTTCAGGAGAAGAGAAATAAATACTAGCCAAGTGACCTTGGAAGCCACTGGGGCATTTTATTCTCAGTGGCCACTTGAGTTACTTCTTTGGCTCTGGTTAAAGGGACAAGCGGGAGTGGGGGAAATGCTTGGCTTCTCGGGTCTTGGTGTTGAGAACAGATATGAGTGCTAGAAGTCCCCAAACACTGGCTAGTGCCGCCAGAAGTCTGTTTGATTCGTGAGTGTGGTTCATCTGTGCCGAAGAGGCCCGCCCCATGATTATCTCAGCCTATTCGCTTCCAGGGCCAGGCAGGTTTGGTCAGCATTAGGGGCATGAGTGTGCCGGCTGCTGCTGACCACAGAGTTGGGAGACACTCTGAGAAAAGGAGCGAGCCAAAAAGAACAAGAGGAAAGGGTCTGATGGGCTTTCTGGTCTAGTATTCTCCTGGTGAGAGTTCAGTTATCTAGTGGAAGCTGTCTGTGCAGGGGGAGCTAGAAGGCAAGCAAATATTACTCAGTGAAATCGATCTTGCGTAAACCGAAAAGCTGTGCTTCATCACCCCCGTCTCACTGACCTCTGAGAAAGGAGGCAAATGGGGCTGAAGAGGATGTTTCCCTAGGTCATTGGAAGCTTTGGTGAAAAAGCACAAGTGTTGGGTATTTTTCTGAACCAGAGTGACCACATGTGTTGTCACCAGAAAATGCACTTGTCTTGGCGCAAAATCCCAGAATTACAGGAAGATTCCCAAATGAGCTTCATCCTCAGTCCTTTCTCCGCAGCCCGATGCATCTGGTTTACAGTGCGGGTAGGGTAGATGGGTAAGAGACAGCTGTTGGGTCTCCAAGTCCTTCAACACTCCCGGACAGCCCTTCACTTGTAGCGTGCAGATTGGGAAAACTGGTGTCCCAACCCCACATTCCGTGGGACCTCACTGGTCTCCCTGAATATTGCCATGAATTCTTGGGGGTGTTGGTTGTCTTGGATGACCTCTCACTCCATCCAGTGTGTAATGGTTAAAAGCGCAGGCCTCCGAATAAGACAGACCTGGGATCAAATCCAGGTTCTGTCTCCTTTGTTTTTATTACATAACCCTGGAGAACTTGCTTGGCCTCTCTCAGCCTCCATTTGCTCATCCATAAAGTGGAGATAGTGATCCTGTCCTCTTCTCCCAGGGTGAGTGGACATTGGTAGGATGAAGTGATACAGGTAAAGCACTTCGCCTGGGAGCGGGCACAGAGAGTGTCCCCGGTGTTTGTATTTCTTTACCCATACTGCCCTTAACAGATGAGTACAGACACTAAACATTTCATGCAGCCTTAGCTCTGAAGTCCATGACAGTACTGGCCAAGAAGCCCTTTCAACTGTTCTTTCAGTATCCATTAATTCTGACAACACTGAACTACAGAAGGCATGTACTATACAAGACATGTTATCCTTTCCTTCTTTGGACAATGTCTGATGAGCACAGAGAATCACAGACCCCTTGCAATAATCACAAGGTCCCCTGGTGATCCCTGGCCTCACGTTGCATGCATTTGCAAACATTTTCTAAAGAATCTTTGGCCTTTATTAACTACTGCTTTCCCAAAGGGCTCAGTTTTTACATACTGACTAAACAGATACGTGTTCAGTGTCTATTATACACTGTGTACCGTGTTAAGAACATCTTAGTTTGCACTTTAAAGGAAGTAACAGATACCCAAGAGATTTGAGAATGGTCAAATGAAATAAAATCTGTGGGCTTATGATTCTCCCCATCCCAGCATTTGTTTGTGATAATCACTTTACCTCTTTAGGTTTTATATTGTGTCCAGTAATCAGCTTGTCATAGCGGTCATGGCTCAACTGGGAACTTCCCAGCAGCCCAGCTGAGATTTCTTAAAAATTACAGCTCCCATTTCTCACATCCTATCCCCTGTTTCTATTGAAAAGAAATTTACACAGGGTTTTTTCCCCCCTGCTTATGTTTAGATATTTTAAGATTTTATTTTTTATTTATTTGACAGAGAGAGAGACAGCGAGAGAGCGAACACAAGCAGGGGGAGTGGGAGAGGGAGAAGCAGGCCCCCCGCTGAGCAGGGAGCCCGATGCAGGGCTTGATCCCAGGACCCTGGGATCATGACCTGAGCCGAAGGCAGACGCTTAACGACTGAGCCACCCAGGCGCCCCTATGTTTAGATATTTTAATATATTCCATCAGATATTGTTTGAGGATGGAATATAAAGAAGCATGAGCTGCCGCAGTGGACATTACAGTCTTGGTAGGGTGATCCGAGGCAAGGTGTTATGTAACGAAATGCTGTTGTAAAGACATAGCAGAAGAAGCAGAAGAGGTCTCTGACGGCTTAAGTTGTCAAAGGAAAGCCCCACAGAAAAGGTAGGATTTTAGGTCAGTGTCAAGAATACATTGAGTTTGGTTGCAGAAAGGGACAGACAGAGAAGGGACATTCTGCTAGAAGGTAGAGAGCATGAGCTGGTGTGCAGGGTGGGAATGAGTGTCATGAGCTCAAAGGACTCAAAGTGACTGGGATGCCAGGGTGGCTGATGCAGATTTATGCTGGAGAATACTGGGCATAAAGTGGATGGGGTCACGAGGCAAGACCCTGGAGAGCTCTAAGTACCAGGGGGAGGGGCTTGTGCTGCCATTTCCCGAGTAATGGTTGGGGGAGCAGTGTGATGAGTCGTGCTCCCTCTGGCATGGTCACTGAGTGGGGAGACCCTGGGGGTGGGGATGCTGGTTGGGGGCTGCAGAAAAGCCTCCAAATATTTGGGAATGGCTAGCTATGGGTGGTAAAGGGAGAGAAGAGGAAGGAATACCAAATGATTCCAGAATGTTTGCCCTGGGTGATTGAGAATGACTAGTCACCAGTCAGTCTTTCGGAGGAATTCTGCCTTTCAAATGTCCTTCTTGCTTTTCCACGGAAATTCTTTCTCCCATTCCTACCATGCATGGCACCTGAGAAGAGCAACAGTATTTGCCCTCTCCTCTTTTCTAGTGTGGCTTTCCCACCAAAAGTGTTAAAACCTCACCAACTATGAAAGGACCTAGCTTTGGAGAGGAATCACGAGTAGGCAAAACAACCTGAAGCTCTTGTCAGCTTCCCACTTCCCCTCTTCTGCAAATTTTGATCCTATGACTAGGAATGAAACAGCAACTATTTCTAGTATCTGTCACAGATGTGGTTTTCTCCCTGTTTTTATTGCCAGTCAGTGAGTCAGCAGTTAAGTTCATGAGTCCCTTTGTCTTAACATATTCACCCTAAATTGGGGGTTTCCTTTTGAGTTTATACTAAAAGCAACAATATCCTGCACTTGCCATTGCCCTTTGTTCTTTAAATAGTGCTTTCATTATTGTTTCCCATTTGAACCTTTACTAAACTACCCTACGAAACAAGCCTGGCTGGTATCATTATTATCCTTTAATAGGTGATCAAGCTGATACTGAGAAGTGTCATTTACACAGACACCGGCTGTCATACCTGGAAAGAGCACCTCGAATCTCGTTATTTAGTTCCCTCCAATATACTAGATGCTGTTACAGAGACAAAGACGTTTCATACAGAATCTTGAGTACCTTATAAAATTGGGAAAACCGGGCATAGATACGTACACAGTTAAAGTACATCCTGTGCCTGAGTACCCCACTAGATGGCAATAGAAGCAATGAGCAGAAGGTACAGGATGACTTACCCCGTCGTAATGTGATGCACGAATATGGGAGGATTGTGTCCATTTCTGGGTTCTGTGTTTTAAGAGGGATGCTGACAACCCAGAGCTTGACCGGGTGAAACTCACCAGGAATCAAAGATGAAGGGACAGGCATCCAGGAAAGAGAACTCAGAGAGGACCTCACACTCCCCCCGTTTATTGGAAGGCCTGGCATGTGGAAGAGGCTTATGCTTTATGTCCCCGAGAATGGGCCTAACAGACAGAAATTACAGGAGAGAGGATTCCAACTTCATGTAAGGAAAGACTCCCTAGCCACTGGAACAATAAAAAATATAAAGAACAAGCTGCCCAATGTGGTAATGAGCTCCCTATGTCTCACGGTAATCCAACACAGACCAGATGAACACCTATTTAGGATGTTGTAGGGAAAATGCCTATATCTATCAGACCAAGTATGTTTGCCATTGAGTTCAGGACCAGTGTAGTGTTGAGGCTGAGGAGAGAGCATTGTGCTGGGTTTGAGACCACAGGCTCTGGAGACTCCATGGTGCTCACCCTTGGAACCCATCCACGGGGCTGTGAAGAAGCCAGGCCACATGGAGAGGCCATTTGTAGGTGCTTTGGCCAACACTCCAGCCAAGGCATCAGCTGACAGCCAATATCAACCACTAAACACATGAACGTGTTAGCCTTCAGATCATTCTAATCCTCCAACTTTGAACCATCACACTTGATACCAAATGGAGCTGAGATGAGATGCTCTGCCCAGCCTTGCCCAAATTCCAGATTCGCAAGCAAAATAAATGTTATCATTTTAAGCCACTAAGTTTGGGGGGTAGTTACGTAGTGCTGGGTAACTGGGACACAATGTTTGTGCGATATTCTAAATTGCCACCAATCTTCAAGGCAACTTACAGGTGCTGAGTCAAGTAGAAGGTGGTCTTATTTGCAGAAAGGGGGTTGGTGGGTTGGGCTGATGAGAGAAGAGAAAGTTTGGTGAAGCTATTGGGCGAATATGAATGAGAGATGAATGAGGAGCTTTGGGGGCACAGTGAAGGGCACAGTGAGAACTAGATCCATGATTGGTAATAACCTCCCTCCCCTACATGGTTCTGTGAGTTTTCTAACTCCCCTGGAGAAGGAAGCTAAATTGAGCAGATGCCAGATCCTGACAAAAAGGTGGAAGAGAACTTGGAGGTGTGTAGATGGCCGGCACAGGAGGAGGGGGTGGTGGACTTGGGAAACACAACACCTAAGGAAACAGAATGAAACAAAGTAGGCCAGCATATTGTTTGCTGTTGGTCTGGAAAGGAATCTTAGAGATTGTTTTCTAGATAAGGAGACCAAGATCCGGCACTTGGAAAACAACTAAGCACCAATTGTATAGTACGGACGGTACAGTTGAATTTCAGAGAACACAGGTTAGGTGTGGCGAGAGTATGAATGGGTGATGGGCCCACAACAGCTTTCCAGATAGTGGGACCAGAAAATTGAGACAAGCTGGATATGATAATAGGCTCTTTCTGTACGTAAGAAGGGGAAAGGTTGGGCAGTTTGTTTAAAGGTGAGGGCAGGGAATCATGTTGGAAATTCTCTCAGTAATACCATGAAGGACAGTTCTCTCATTTTGGAAGGGGAAGAATAACACTGGGCACAAAGAAGAAAACCAGAGTGGGTGACAATTACACAGCGATCTGGCCGTGGTACTTCAGGATATCCAAGCTCTGCCTCCCTGGTGCTTGGATGCAGGTGGGAAGAGGCAGGCAAGGGATGATACCAGAAGGTGGTATCATCATCACCTCACTGCCTTTCTGGCTATAATAAATATATTTTAAAATTAAAAAGCAATGATGTGAATCTGGGCTGAAATCTTCCGAGTGGCAATTTCAAATGAGGGTCACTGGAGTCCCCACACTGTTCATTTCTCCTCCTTCCTTTCCTGTAGAGCACTGCATTAGTCATCCTCCTGAGGAAAGAATAAAAAAACAATTTCAGCATGTAGGGTGGAAGAAGAGAGTGTTAATCATTGTGAAATTTGACAGCGGGGAGGCCTCCCCGAACCCGCCGGGGCCATTTAAAGCTTTTCTGCCCCCTCTAGACTAGCACAGGCGCACGTGCATCAGACCTCAAAAGAGGGAAGACGCTTACATAGTAGGAAGCAGTAATACGTCAGGACTGGCCCGTGTCTGGATGTGTCTCCTCTTACCCCCAGCTGTCTAGATCAGGTCATGTCAGCTGTCAGTAAGATTTCATTCCTCTTTTCAGAAGATGCAGTCAAAATGCCAGTTAGCGTAGAAGTTGTGCATGGTTCGGTTAATTGGCTTGAAATTAAAAAGAAAGACACCAGTGTGGTGGTGGTATTCATTCAGATAGTTACTAAAATAGATAGGGATTCTAGAAAAAAAATTAGGTCCTGTCTAAGTGGAATTGATAGGCCATGAAATGGACCCAGGTGGTATTTTTGAATAGGGAAAAGGGAACATGTTACTACTACCCTTTTAGTTAAGATTCCCTGTGGGGTCTGGGGCCCAGCCTGTGCATGTGTGTTGTGTGTAGCCCAAGGGCTCTCCTCAAGATGTCAAGCCCACCTACTTAACCCTACTGTCTAGCAAGTGGAACTAAGATGAGGCAATATGTCTTAGAACTGGGGATTACAGAAGCTGTTGAAAGATCAAGATAATTTCTCTGCTTTCAGGGAGGAATAATCTAAAATCATTCTATATGTATTAAATTATTGTTCATAAATTATATTTCTGTGAAAGACCTCACAGAGGCACCCGGGGGGAAGCTATTTAGAATTAATTCATCGCTGTCAGGAAATTGTTCACATGTAACCTCTCATACTTCAGGCTCAGATTTCCCTTTTCATCCTTTTGTGGAGAGACACACAGTGGCTGGTTATTATCTTCCTGATAAGAAGCATCCACCTTCTTTTTTTTTTTTTTTAAAGATTTTATTTATTTATTTGAGAGAGAGAATGAGAGAGAGCACATGAGAGGGGGGAGGGGCAGAGGGAGAAGCAGACTCCCTGCCGAGCAGGGAGCCCGATGTGGGACTCGATCCCGGGACTCCAGGATCATGACCTGAGCCGAAGGCAGTCGCTTAACCAACTGAGCCACCCAGGCGCCCAAGAAGCATCCACCTTCTTAATCTCTTTTTCCTTACGTATATTTGCTTCTGAAACCTTTCCTCATATGCCTTTAAACAATATTCATTGCCTGATGTTGAGTCCTTCCTGAAATCGGTTGCTCTTTCATTTTGAAACCCAAGCTGGGCTGTGTATTCTGGAAAAAGTTTGGCCAATTCAACATACAAAGAGCTATGATTTAATGATCCTATGTTCCAGAACTCACTCCTCCAGGACCACACTCACTCTTTAAACCACAGCATGAGGATGGCTGATGGCCATTTATTGTCTTGTTACTTTCCTACCAGACTTGCATGTGACTATTCTGTCTTTCCCAATAACACTCAGTCCCTCACCAAATGTTTCCTTCATGGCCAGGATTAAATGGTTTTGACTGGTTGTTCAATGAGTATATAGGACCCATTTTCTAAACATTAGGAACTACATGGTGCTACAGTCAAAATGTTTGTGTTGCCCCCCACCCCGCCCCAAAATTCATTTGCTAAAAACCTAATGCCCACAGTGATGGCATTAGAGGTGGGCCTTTGCGAGGTGACTAGGTCATGAGGGTGGAGCCCTCATGAATGGGATTAGCACCCTTTTAAAAGACTTTCAAGAGAGCTCGCTTGCCCCTTCTGCTCTGTGAGGATGCAACAGAGAAGTCTGCAACCCGGAAGAGCACCCTCACCCAACCACGCCGGCATCCTGATCTTGGACCTCCAGCCTCAAGAACTATGAGAAATAAATATCCATTGTGTATAAGCCACCCAGTCTGTGGTATTTTATAGTGGTACAAAGAGACTAAAACACATGGTTAAAAAGAAAAAAAAGATAAGCAATGAAAAGTTTTCTTCCAGCCCTGGCCATCTAGCTGCCCCCCGCCCCCACCACAGAGTCCAACCCCATCTCCTACTCTTTTAGGTTCATAAAGACGGCTCATGCATATAAAAAGAAATACATATAGCGTGTTTTGAATACAATTGGCAGTGTGCCTTAACACTGCTCTGCATCTTTTCTTAAAAATTAAGAATACCTATGGGGGCTCTTTCCCTCTGGGACACACAGACCTCCCTGATTCTATGATATAGCAGCAGAGCACTCTGCTGAAGGGATGTACCATGAGATATTCATCCCAACCATTTCTGAATACTGCTCCCATTCTCCACAGTACCCTCTACAGCTGAAGACTGTGGAAGACTCACGATCGCACTTCTTCACTATACACCTGTTTGCACAGTGCTTCCTGTGAGCACGGCTCCGTGCTTGGTGCCAGAGGGAGTACAAGCAGCAGTGAGTTTGGCAGTCTCTGCTCCCTCGGAAAGGACAGCCTCCACAGGGACAAAAGACACGGGGATGAGGAGCGCTTGATTGCCAAGTCTCTCCCCCTCCCAGTTTGCCTCTCTTTGCTTGCACATCAGGCCCTCTTTCCCATGGCCTTGTATGGTACCCATGGCCCTTCCACGTGTCGGATGTGCATCTGATTGTGAGCCCGAAACGGCTTGCGCTGGGAACTTCTAGAGCAGAGCTTGCCCGCTCCCCTCCAGGGGCCAGGAAGGAGAGCCACAGGAGTGCAGGGAAGTGACTGAGCCCACACAGGCTCTGTTTAAAGGGAGCGGCCCACCCCTACTCTGCCCCAGGATATTATTTCCTTGAGGCTGCTAGATCTTCTGATTGATTAAAAGGAACCAGCGGGTAAAAAGTACATGGGATCTTTCTGTGTTATTTCTTACAACCTCAAGGGAATCTACCACTGCCTCAAAATAAAAAGTTTGATTTAAACTAAGAGCCAGAACCCTGGATCAGTGTGTAAAACTACCCGATTGACAAGTGGGGAAAGAATAACAGTGCCAGCACCCAGCAAAACTCATCTGTAAGCCATTTTGCTATCTGAGCTTGGCTGGATCCTTATAATTTGATTCGCATGAAGTCGGAGGCAGCCCAATCCGTGCATTTGCTTTAAACATATTTCTTATTCCTGCGACTTTCCATTGTCTTCGACAGTGGCCTTCTCCACTTAGTTACTGAGCTTCCTCTCATTCCAGGTCCTTGGATGTGGCTCCGTCGCCCAAGCTGTCCTCAGTCGAGGTCTCTTTGGAGGAATTGTCACTATCAATGTTGGATTTGCCATGGCAGTTGTAATGGCCATTTATGTGACTGGGGGTGTCTCTGGTAAGTAATAGAAATAATAGTGGCCGTTCATTCAGCCATTCCAATGTGCTAGAACAGTGTTGGGGGCTTCACATACCCCAGTTTATTTGGATCCCAACAACCCTGCAATTCTGTTTTTATAGATGTTAAAATCAAAATGGCCAACAAACAGTAAGTGACTTGTGCAAAAGCAACATTTAGCAAGAGACAAGAGATGAGGGTTAGGATTCATAACTGGCTGATTCTTTTTTTTTTTTTTAAGATTTTATTTATTTATTTGAGTGAGCATGAATGGAGTGAGGAGCAGAGGGAAAGGGGGAAGCAGACTCCTTGCTGAGCAGGGAGCCCAATGAGGGGCTCGATCCCAGGACCCTGAGATCATGAGCTGAGCCCAAAGCAGACACTTAACCCACTGAGCCACCCAGGCACCCCTGACCTGGCTGATTCTTAAATCGAACCACTGCATCCTGTTCTTCATCCATCAGTATGATCTTTCGCCTATTTCTACCCCATGCTTGGAAGTCATTCCCAGAGACCCTGTGCAGAGCCCAGTGAAGATCACTCCAACAGAGACAAGTCCCTGGACCTTTACCCACAACAATCAGAAAAGTCTAGGCCATTTGCAAAATGGCTGGTGCTTTCGTGGAAGTGCAGGTCTCATCGAGCAGTGCTCTTGGTCAAATTCTGCCCCGAGTGGGGGGCTGATTAGAACCCATTCACAAAGTTCTGAGAAGCAAAATGAAATGATGCTACTTAATGCAGTCTGGGAACTCAGGAGAGGTCTGTGGAAATGATGCAGTTCTCAAAGGTGCTCAGAATCTTTCAGCAGCCCGGTCAGAACACTAAGGCAAGCCTGCTGAGCCTGAGGGAAGAAAGGGAAGCCCGCGCGGGGCCCTGTGCGGTCTTGCTGTGCATACTCTGTCCCCTTTCTCTACAGTAGTGCTCTGCCGCAGGGGCTCCTGTCTCCATGCCACCAAGAAACCTGGAGCTCCGAGAAATTAAGAAAATGGCGAGTCCCCCCAGCTGGTAAAGAAGCAGAGCAAAGACTTGACCTAGGTCTACGTGACAGCAAAACTCCTGTCCCCACCATTACGCAGTGTTCACAATGGTCTATTATGGGAAGGGCGTGACATTACAAGCAGGGTCTTTGGGCAGAACAGTCCTGGCAGAGGAACCTGCAGTCAAGCCGGCTGGCTTGGTGACAGATGCTGCCACTGAAACACTGAAGAATGGTTGCCCAGACCCCCTGGGGGCCCCGTTGGGCTGGGCACCTGGAACAGTCATCTGCTGGCTGCCACCTTTCCGTAGCGCATAGACTCAGATCCTGCGGCGGTCCACGTTAGAGATGGCTGTGTGTGTGGTTTGTTTGGTATGAGCAGTGTTTATGTTCACACTCTTGTCAAGTCTTTGCTGTGATCCCAGCACTGTAGTGCCTACCTAAACACCACAGTAGGCAGGGGACCATCCTAACTATAGTGCAGGCCTTGACAGCAAACAGATCATAGGCGTGGCCTAAAGCAAGCTTGCAAGATGCCCCACAGCTGCCCCCTCTGGCTCCCACTACGTTCACACAAGGCTGGTGGCCACAAACTGGGGAATATAAATGTGGGCGTATTTTTTAGGTAGAGACACGGTTTTGGAATATTTCACCTGCATAACACCCTGAATTGAACATCATCACATATTTATTCAGAAGAAATGGGTCCCAGACCCTACCAGTGTAGGTAATAGCTTTCATCACCAATGTGGCCCATGTCTGTTTACATCTATTGATATACTCGGGGATTTGGGCAGTCAACATAGAAAAAAAAGGGCGAAGACCAGCAGGAAGAGGAAGAGAAGGTGAGAGATGGTGTGAAGTCTTCCCATCTGGGCCCTGGACTGGGTTTAAGCCCCTGTGCTCAGAAGGGTGAGAGCTAGAGCCTGTGGGACTATTTCTACTAGAGGTTCTTTCCAGATGAGGGTTAAGAGCCGACCTGTTCACCTGAGTCTGTGAGACCCCAAAATATAAGTAGAGCAGTTTCTGAGCCTGGCTGATACAAGGCTGCATTGGGCCGGAAAGGAAGCTTATCTCCCCATCTCTGGAACCTAGCACTGTTCAGCTCCTTGAGGACTGGTGGCTTTGGGAATGCACAGAGACCACACACCAGGCCACCGTTAACACCCAGGCAGACATCAGTATTGGTTTCAGCAGCCACAGTAATGGGAGAGGAAGACTGGCGGTGGGGGGGGGGGGGGGCGGGGGGGGGAGGTGACTTTCTCCTTTGGCCGCAGCTAACATACTGGTTTGCGAGCACATAGGAGGCCCTCTTTGAGGATTCCAAAAATAACCATTGTACAATGGGCATAAACATAAATAAGATCCCATTTTGTGGTCACAGACTGGTGAAGTCAACTGACATCTGGTTTTGCAATATACAACATTACCTTCCTGGAAGGAAGTTATCACACTGTTCCTCCTTGTGAACATGCCAGTGGTCTGCCCCTCAAATCTTGCCGATCGGAACTCACGACTCCCCCATTAATGATGCAACATCCAACATTAAGTGTTTACGCTGCCTCCATGTATGGTGGCTGTTTGTGATGTAACATTGTTTAAGCCATATAAATTCTCAAAAAAGCAAGAGGGCTTTGCATCATGATAAATAAAATATTAAGGTTGTCTCTATCGCAGAATGGTCTGTGAGTATGGGGAAGGAGGAGACTTGCCCAGAACAGCACCTTGAAAGTGTTCATTCTGCTCACGTTAAGACTTTGATCTCGGGCCAGGCAGGCTCCAGCTCCACCCTGGGCTCTTCTTATGAATCATCTGATCTTCACAACAACCTGGACAGAGCCAGGACTTGAGGGCGGCGCTCCCCGAGTCCAGCACTTGTGTTCTTTCCACTACACTGCTCTGCTTTGTCCGGCAGTAAGCCAGGCTGAGCACTCATCCCTGCAAGGAGAAATCTTCCTGTTGCTTTGTAAGGCACCCTCCCAGACACACCTCTCTGATTCCCAAACAACTGTCCTTCTCGGCAGGCCTTCATAGTCTGAGCTACCCTTGAATAAAGCCTCTGACGACTTATTGAATCAACTTTCAGATTTGAACACCTCCTGCGTGGCATGCATTGTTTAAAGTCCGAGACAAAGAATGAGCACCCTGCCTCAAGGTGCTTATGAGAGTCTACAAACTAGAACCCTACCTGTAGGAGGTTTTATTCTGGAAGAGGAGCTTGCCAAACACATAACTCTCAAATTGATGGACTCGTCTGAGGGGAGGTGTTTTTGATTGGGACTGATTTCTTATGGGCCCTTGTCCTTTCACAATGGATCTCTCTGCGCAGGCTGGGTGGCAGCTCTTCTCCAAATAGCCTCTGGGAATAGAGAAACAGGGCTGGCTTCGGGAACTTTCCATTGCCTGTGTACTCCTCTCTCCTAACCCCTGTTCCCAGCTTGCCTAGTAAGTGGTGCTCCTGCTGGTCTCCAGAATTGTGGCTTTCTTAGATTTAAAAGTAAAACAAACCAGTTGAGGTGTTTGTAAGGCTTCAGGAAATCACCCATACTTTGATATATTGGCATTTTCTTGCTCATATTAGCCCCTAAGTGGCAGGGGCAGGTGAAGAAAGGACCCTTGTGGCTTAGCCAGCAGTGAGAACCACTCCCTGCCAGCCCACTTTGGTTTAGAGACTCAAGAAGAGCATTGCTTTCTTCACAGGGGGAGGCTTTCCAGAAGCAGGCTGACCTATAGGTTCTGTAGAGAATCAAATGGTGAAGTTTCTTCTTCTCTCCTCCTCCTTCTCCTCCTTCATCATCATCATTATCATCTCTTGTTCACAACTATGTCCCCACCCCAAAGGTCCACATTTCAATGTGGTCACATTGACAGTGACTCTAATTCACCCTCCACACAAAGTGTACCCTGCAAATGAACATCTTTCATTTTTAGGAACTAAGCCCATATGCACTCAAAGATGATATTTGAAATGTTTGTGGTTTTTTTTTTTTCTGCCCACTAAGGCAGGGAAGGCTTATAAACATGGTGAAGGAGGTCTGGAAGTGGTATAACATAGAACATAGACTCTAGAATTCATATCAACCTGCATTTGAATAGCCCATTTCCACTACTTAACTGATCATGTGGCCTTAAAAAAGTTGCTTAACTTCTGTGCCTCAGTTTCCTTACCAGTTAATTGGAGTAATACCCATCTCACTAGGTTCTTATAAAGGTGAAATGCATGTAATACCCCAATAATAATGTATAGCAAGTGTTCAGTAAATGTTGTTGCTGTTACTAGCAAAGCCGGCTAGGGTATTGGTGACCTACCACTGAGCAAACCCACTATCTGATCTGGTGACTAGATGAGAAACCAGGAGACTGATTTCTCTAGCAGGAGTTTAGGTTGGGGTGTTGGAAGTGTTGCTACATTCTGTGTGTGAGAGAAATACATTGTTTATGCAGAGGAACTGAGCAGAATCCACTCAGACACTGTGATCACCTCAAAGTAAATTGAGCCCCTTACCTGAGTGAGAGGGACAGCCCGCCAGCCAAGGTTTATTTTCCCATAGACATCTCTTTTCCATCTTTTTTTTTTTTAAGATTTTATTTACTTATTTGAGAGAGAATGAGAGACAGAGAGCATGAGAGGGAGAAGGGTCAGAAGGAGAAGCAGACTCCCTGCTGAGCAGGGAGCCTGATGCGGGACTCGATCCCAGGACTCCAGGATCATGACCTGAGCCGAAGGCAGTCGCTTAACCAACTGAGCCACCCAGGCACCCCATCTCTTTTCCATCTTAAGATTGTTTTATATCCTCTGAACATGGGCTGAGGAATTGCTAGATGCAGATTTAAACTTTAAACAATATATTGTATAAATATATTGACTTAAAAATATATTGAAGTTAACAGTTTATATCCATCTCTTTGAGGTTATTGTTTTATAGATAGATAAAAGCCTGGTAGATAGATGATAGCTAGGTAGATGGTAGATCGAAGGTAGAGATACAAAATAAGCCTCTTGAGTACCAGCTTCTTCCCATATCTGACTCCCTTTTCAGAAAGCTGAACTTCCTAGACAGTGTCTAATGATGCATGTGGGTTATTGGTCTGCCTTTCCTCCCCATTCAAACACAAACACACACACACATACACACACACTCACATACACCTAAGTCTCTGTCTCTTCACACAGTTCTCTACCTGGAAGACTGAGTTCTGCCTGAGGTCTCTAGATAAGGTTTTCTGTGTAATAATTCTCCCTGGCCTGTTGCTAACATCCCTAATCATCTTCTCTTTCTTGTAGGTGGCCACATCAACCCAGCTGTGTCTTTTGCAATGTGTCTCTTTGGACGAATGAAATGGTTCAAATTTCCTTTTTATGTGGGAGCCCAGTTCTTGGGAGCCTTTGCAGGAGCTGCAACCCTCTTTGGCGTTTACCATGGTGAGTAGGTCCCCAAGCCCAGAGGTTAGGGAGAGCTGGCCATAATTAGGAAGTCAGAATTACTTGCTAGGAAGAGCTGAGATAAGGCAAGAACAGGGAAGTGTTCCACAATTGGCAGGCAGTTCTACGAATTCGAAGTTCTGAATAATGGGGCCAACATTATCATTAGGACAAATTCATGAAGCCTTTGTAAGAAAATGGTCACAATTTAAATGGAGGGCAGAACTAGAAGTCTATCTTTAGGTCCAATCAGTACTACAGGGTGACCTGCACAAAATAAGCAATGGGCCAGTGGCTTCTCCACAAGCTTTCTCTGACTTGGCTGGGAGAGAGGGTGTTGACTGGTAGCAAAGGTGATGATGATTAAGTATTCAGAGAAGGAATCTGGAACAAAGTCTTTGAAGGAAGGGGTGCAGTTGAGAATAGGCTAGGTGGAGAATCTCTTCCCCATTCTGTCCAACAACCAGGAACTCTGTTCTGCAACAGTCCTGGGAGAGAAACAGTACTGGCGATCAAAGACCCAGACTTTAATTCTGTCCTGTGTCAGTAAGTAGCTGGGGGACTTAAGTGTAAGTCATTTGACTCTGTCGGTCTCAGTTTCCTCCTCTGGAAAATGAGAGACTTGGCTTCTAAGACCCCTCAAACTAAAAATCTTTGAGATTGCATGAAATCAGTGGTTGAAGTAGTTCCTTCTGTCTAATCCAAGGTAAGTCTCAGTACATTAGGACTCTCAAACTGAAGCCCACCTAGGAGCTAGAATGTAAGAACCGTGCCTTCAAGAAATACTTTGTGGACGGAGACTTCTTCCCACAGAGTGTCTTTCTGAGAAATAGAGCTTAAGAGGACTGATGGAGAATCTGAGACCAGATCAGAAACTCAGGAGAGCCAGCTGCTGTGGCAGGAGAGACCTGGGGTTGGCGTTGGCTGTGTTGGGGACTGCGGTCTCCCTTGAACTAAGGGCATCTTCACTGTACCACAACACCCTCAATTTCTGGACTGGTATCAGGGGTTACTGAGAACCCCCTGGGAATCATGAATTCTACCTACGGTAGATTGAAGCTCCACCTTGCCATTTGGTTGACTTCAAAAATTCCAAGGATTCTCCCCCCAAAAATTAGTTCCCTGGACTCACTGGATAAGGATGGCTCAAGTGGAGTGAACCATGGAGGGCAGCCAGGGCTTTCTATCTTTGACCTGACATCCTAGAATTTCTCTGGGCATCTCTAAAACTGCCGTGCTATGAAGTGAGGAGTGGCATGTGGTGTGGATCTGCTAAGCTGAAGCTGAGTGTTGGGTTGCGGTTGTTTAGCACAAGACCAGGCATAGACTTCCCTCAGCTTTGCCCAGAGAACACTAATGTGAGAGTTCTTTCTTCCATAGATGGACTTATGGCCTTTGCTGGTGGAAAATTGCTCATCGTGGGAGAAAATGCAACAGCCCACATTTTTGCAACGTACCCAGCTCCATATCTGTCTTTGACGAATGCGTTTGCAGACCAAGTAGGTATCATTTAACAAAGATCAAACTTTGGTGAAAAGATATGATCTAATAAGGGGAATGCACAGGAGCATTATAGTCCATCAAGAAGGAAAGGCTGTGTTTCCAAAGTCAGAGGTCACAAGGCATAACCCAAGCATTTTTGACAAGTTTTTCCCTTTACCAAAGTTGATACCACTAAAAAAGTTTTCTGCTTCCTCTTTAATAGATACACTTGAGGGCGCCTGAGTGGCTCAGTTGATTGAGTGCCCAAGTCTTGATTTCAACTCAGGTCATGATCTCAAGGTCATGGGATCGAGCCCCTCATCAGGCTCCTCACTGGGCAGGGAGTCTGCTTGAGATTCTCTCTCTCCCTTGGCCCTTCCCCCTGCTCTCTCTCTCTCTAAAAATAAACAACATAAATCTTTAAAAAATATGCATACACTTGTTTCACATTGGTTGAGGTCCAGAAAAGAGTGGACAACTGGACATTTTAACCCCTAAAGGGGCAAATAGGGTTTGCTTTCTGATCACTGTCTCTTCTGTGCTCTGAACATGGAGGCCACAAGAAAAGACCTTTCTATCTCAATTCAAGGACTGTGAAGTGTGGCAGTTGAGCCTAGAGTATCACTAGTCCTCGTGTCTCCTCAGGTGCATAGGTTTATCTAACCTCTCAAGGTAGCTAGAAGTGTCTCTGCCCTATGGACATCTAAACAAGCTGCACCCAGCCATCTGTGATGTAGCCAATAGCACAGTTCTTCTGGTCAATTTGTGGCAGAACGAACATCGTCAACCTGATAGCCTCTTCCTCCCATACTGCAGCCCAGAAAGCCTGCTGGTCAGCCTGGAAGGAAGGAAGGAGGGAGGGAGGACATCTCCAGCAACTCTCAGTTGTTCTCTTGTGATCACGATGGGGCAGGGTAGAGGGGGCATGTGTATAAAAGGGATCTTCCAGATTACCAACCCTGCCCACCTCCGTTTAATGGATAGATGAAAAAACCATGCCCTCATGCCCTCAGTCTTTTTCCTTTCCACTTTGATCAACAAACCAAACAGGCAACCAACAAGTCTTTCTTGAGCCCTCCCTGTATGCTCAGCCCTGTGTCTGGAGCTTGAGGGACTGACAAGTAAATGTGCATCATAAAGATCTGAGATTTGGAGTCTGAGTGTCTGAATTAAAATAACAGTTCTGTGCCAACTCCCTGAGCAACTTCAGCTAAATTACTGAACTCTGGGGGTCTCGTAAAGTGGGGATAATATGAGCACTTAGCAGATTACTTTATAAGGACGAAGTGAATAATATAAGGAAAATGCATTGTAAACAGTCTCTGCCCAGGAATTTTGAATCTAGCAAAAAACAAAATGAGCACCTGAGGACAAAAGGAACAATGCAAAAGTGAAGACAATTAGATGGGAAACTGGACTGTGGGAATCACATTAGTCATTTGGAACCAAGAGCCTAAATGAGCTGGGATGATGAGAAAAGTTTTGGTGGCAAAGATACAGAGAGATGTAGCTGCCAGAGAAAAAGGTGTTCTCATAAGCTGAAAAAATTGAAAGATAGTATTCAAATGAAGTAGTTTAGCGTTTTATACTCTATTCCATACTGGGAGTATTAGAGTCATTTCCAAATGTCACAGTTCAAGAGGGCATACTACTACAAGAGAGGAACCAAAAGCTAATGATGTCACACAGCAATGAGTGGAGAATGGGGATGTTTACTCCCGAGCAGGTGTGTGTGTGGGAGCTGTGGGGCTGGAGGTGATGGGATGGATTAGTAGCTTTCAAAGAGTTGAAGGAGTGTCAAGTGCAAAAGAAGCTAGGCTTGGTATGTACATCCTCCATGGAGATTTGGTGGAAGTTAGTACATAACAGGTGCTCAATAAATATTTATTAATATACTTACAAATTAATTATGTAATATATGTACACTAATATTTATACACTAATTATAAAATATTTAGTCCATGAAATTATGGTGAGATAAAGTTACACCCAATAAAAGGAAGACCTTTCTAGGAATTGGGGCTGGGCTATCTCATTAGAGATTTCTCATGTGAATTCAGGTCGTTTCCGTTAGAGGTAAGAGAGAAAGAAGGCTGACTTTCTCTCTCTCAAACTTTGGCTTTCATCGAAAAGGACGGTATCTTCATTCCTTTTGAAAGTGGCATGTGTCATTCTACTAGAAGAGCCTGAGAGAACTGGTATCATTTCCCTAATGTTTAGTACCATTTGCCTTTTTTCATTACAAATTAGTTTTTCTCACTTCTTTCTTTCTTAATTCTATTTTTCTCTTATGAATTTTCTTTTCATTTTCTTTGCCCGCTTATCCACTGATGTCTCACGTTGTTCTTCTCACTAGTTTGACTGAGCATCTTCAACCATTTTGACAGCCAGCAACTTGCCTTTCTGTTTAGCAGGATGGTAGCTTAGCAGGATAGTTGTAGTCAAGATAACAGTCTCCGGAGCCGAACTCTCTGGGTCCACACCTGACTGCCACTGAGTAGGTGACCTTGGCACGTCACTAATGTGTAAATGATGCTAGCCCCACATCTAGGATTGCTGTGATGAGAAGAGAGCCTGGCACAGTGTGCTCACCAGTGTGTGTTAGTTATTACCAGGTTTGTTTGTAACAAGAGGGGGTGAATTCTGAGGTCAGTGAGTGAGCAGAATACAAGTTAAATCCCTTGTGCATTTTCTCTCTCCCCAGGTAGTGGCCACCATGTTCCTCCTCATGATTGTCTTTGCCATTTTTGACTCCAGAAACTTGGGAGTCCCCAAAGGCCTAGAGCCCATTGTCATCGGCCTCCTGATTATCGCCATTTCTTCTTCCTTGGGACTGAACAGTGGCTGTGCCATGAACCCAGCTCGAGACCTGAGTCCCAGACTTTTCACTGCTTTGGCAGGTTGGGGGTTTGAGGTCTTCACGTAAGTATTGGTGGTGTCGGGGGAAGAGAGATTCATGCTGCGCCTTACCGGGAAGGGCTGTGCTTAGACCAGGGAGGTCCGGGAGAGTTCAGTTGGGAGTGTGGAGATTAAGTGCATGCTCTGGTCATCAGTGTGGATTGTTTCACTGACGATTTGTGATTTGGGGTGTGGGGGTAAGGGGAGACACACATGGACACAGATAAAGAGAAAGAGAGAGGGAGAGAGACAGAGAGAGGCTCCAGGTAAATTCAAAAGAGATAGGCCTACCCTATATAATAATAATAAATCCTCAGTTAGTAGATGGCTTTATGTGAGTATTTTGGTTGTATAGCTTGTCTGCAGATTCACTTTGTGATAAAGTTGCACGTAGAATTTCCATCTTCTGATACGACTACTGGGCTCTTGCTAGTGAACCATGCTATGCTTCACTCATTCAGCAGATCTTTACTCAACACTATCTGTGCTGTGGTCACTCTGCTACGTAAGGAGATTTCAAAATCAGCTAAAACACTAGCCTTGAGCAATATAGTAAGGGCTCTGGCAACCCCCAAAACAAAGTGCTTAGCGAACGCAGATAAGAGAGTGACTAGCTATGCCTCACAAGTTGGGAAAGGCATCACCAAAGAAGTGAGGGCTGAGTTGGGTCTTGAGGTATGAGTAGGAAATCCCTGGTGGAACAGACATGAAAGAGAACCTGTGCACAGGAAATGGCAAGACGTCATACTTTCTACCTCAGAATGTGCTGAGGAAATACGTCAACTGTTGGTACCAATCTTCCAGGACACACTGTGCCCATTTATTCCTTCCCACTTTTGCCCCATGCAATCACAGTGGTCTGTTCCCATCCACTTAGCACATCTCTCTGTGGGAAAGGAACTTACGTTGGTTCATCAAGTAACAGGGCTCCAACATGGAGAAAGAGAAGTAGGAAAGACACGTGTGAGGAAATTCTAGTGATATTTGCTGTGAGAAAAGACTTGAATGTCCCTAAATGCTGACCTGTACATATAATCATACACATGTGATGACTTATTTAAGTGAAAGTTTGGGTTGTCTTCACCAGTGTGAAAAAGTAGCTATTAAAATAACTGACACCAGTCAGATAACCACCACAGACAAGGTTGAGAACTGCTAGAACGTAAGCATCCTGAGGACAGGGACCTGGCCGCTTCCTCACCGCCGCCCCCACAGTAACAAGACCAGGTCCTGGCATATACAGAGTCTCAGGAGAAGTCAGTAAAGTCTGAATGAAAGAATGGGCAAATGCTATGTGCCCGGCATGTCCTAGGAGATGAGAAATACAAAGAAAATCAAGCAACATCCCCTATCTTTAAGAAACTAATAATGCAATGAGTTTTCTAGACCAGTGGTTCTCAACCAGAGGTAATTTTTTCCACCCAAAGACATTTGGCAATGCCTGGAGACATTTTTGGTTGTCACAACTGGGGAGGGTGGAGGTGAAGGTTGTTACTGGCATCTAGTGGGTAGAGAGAGGCCAGGGACACTGCCAAGCACCCTATAGTAGCCAGGACAGATCCCCACAACAAAGAATTATTTGGCTAAAAATGTTAAGAGTACCACAGGTGAGGAGCTCTTGTTGCAGAATGATTACCACTAGGACATGAAAAGGTTGAACAAAATGTCCCCAACTAAGAAGGTTCTTTTGTGTCTTCCCGATGGAGAATGAAAAACATGTCAGAAAGAGTCCCAGAGCCCAGAATTAACCTGAGTTTCGATAATCCCACCTCCCTGAACCTCAGTCTAGGAGACTGCTGCCCCCACAGCCAGGTCACCTCTGTTAGCTTCACACAGACCCCTGGAACAAATAGGCCTCAAAGGCTTCCTTTTGAGCCCCGTTTTGTGACTCACCCAAAGCTCTAGGAGTGGTGGTGCTTCTAAGATCAGTAGAGGGCTCACCTATCCTCCCTTGGCTTTGTTAAGTATATGGTAAGAGATCATGTCTGTGGCAAAATGCCAGAATCCCCTACTGCCAGACCAGCTCCATGTCCCTCTGTGTCAGGGTCTTTTCCCTTCGTGCATTCATTTATCCACCCCTGCAGCTACCTGAACTCTTGCTCAAGGCCCCGGGCTGGAGATGATGAAACCCAGCTGCTGCCCTTCTGTTGCCTTTGTGTTCTGTTCAGCGGGCTCAGCATAGGTACTTACACCAGTTGAAGCTGCCTAGTGCCGTTAAGGAGATGTGACTCATTAACTCCAGCACTTGAGAGGTTTGCAACTCCAAATTTAGGAATTATGGGGGTGGAAGTAGGGGCATTTTATAGTATTTGGACACGCTTAAATGGGGGACAGAGAGGAGGTTTCAGGCAGAGAGGATCTGTTCACAAGGACGGAATGTTAAACTAACAAGTGATCTCGTCTAGCTGGAAGGGTGCGTGGAGATGGCTGGAAAGCACAACTCGTGTCAGATCACAGAGGCTCTAGACTCCCAGAGTGAAAGACTGGGGTCTGGGCTGCTCCCTCTTCCATAGATTACGGGAAGCAGCGGAAGGATTTAGAACAGAAGTGTGACATGCTTAGAACTCCAATTCACTAAATTAATCTGACATCACTACATAAAATGGATTAAAAAGGAGAGATAGAGGAGCAGAAACCAGTTAGGAAAGAGCTGGCTGGCTGGTAATCTTCAAAACTGCCCAAGAAAACCTTGGAGGGATAACAGATCTCCAGAGTGTTCCTAGATCGTCCCACCCTTTCAGGGTTCCTCATCCCTGGTAAGCATCTCAGTAGATACCCTAGCTTGGTGCCAGATAAAACCAAGACTGCCTAACTCTCGGGTCCCCACTCGTCCCTGTCTGGCAGGCAGTGAGGATGACCGTGGGCAGGGGGCACCAGAGGGTCTGACAAGGGCAAGTCAATAGACCCTGGCTGACTCTGGCTTTTCCCTTAAATATTAGGAAGTTTTCCATCTAAGCGCTCTCCACAAATTCACATTAAGGTGTTAATGACTTCATGGATGAAGGATCTCAGGGATATTGTTTATATTTTAAAGTTTACCCAAAGGAATGAATCCCTGATGGTGGTGCGTACCTTAAGCAAGTAACACAGACATTGTCCTGGCATCCCCCAAATCACGGCGTGCGGATGACACTGTGGACACGTAAGACCCGGCCAGGCAGGAAGCCACGTGCGAGGGCCTCTATCTCTGAGCTGTGACCCTGGCACCACACATTCAGCCCTGAGAGTCCGGCCAGTGAAACAAGGACGTGAGTCCTGGCAGATACCTGGGACCCGAATCTGTTAAAGGACAGTGAGATTTGCGGTTAAATCACGATGAAAGAAAGGAAATGAGAGAAAAATAAGGGGGCTTATACTTGTTTCATGTGTTTACCAAAGAGAAGGCTCCTAGCTCTTTAAAGCCCATGTGCCTCTCATAGGAAAGCCCTCCTGGATTTGGGGGCTCGCCCCTCCTGGGTATGGAGAGCAGCCAAGTGCAGTGTCCTCTCTCCTGCGCAGTAAGAGTGACATCTGGTGGCCGCGGTGCTCAACCTCAGGGCTCTTCCCTCGAGCCTGAATTCATGAGCTAGGATTTCTGGGGACGATCCAGGTAGAAGGGATCACCATGCAGAGGGAAGAATGAGGGTCAAGAGCAGGGCTTAGTTCCTTTATTATCCTTTCTAATTCAAACGTGATACAAACAACAGGCCACCTGGAACATGTATACGGTTATTAAGCATAATGATAAAAAGAACAGCCATGAACCTTTCCCCAACTGTGAAGTCCTCAATATATGCGAATGCACTTGCTCTTTCCCCTGCCTTCTCCGCATTATCCTCAGTGCTGGTGTTTATCATTCCCCTGCTTTAAAAAAGTTTTATCTGAAATGTATAAATCCTTAAATAATTTTAGAGTATTACTGTACAATTTTGCTTGCTTCTGAGCTTCGTGTTCCTTCCTATGGAGTTATTTAAATGGATTTCCTGTCTCCGAAAAAGATGGTGACAATTTATGAAGGCACCTGCTTTCTCCCAGAACTATACTTCTAGTATAATGTACTGTTATTGAGGACTTCTGCAGAAGACAGGGAATCATGGCAGAAAAGCCTTATCAGAGAGTAGCTTGAAACTGTGACCTCAAAAAATAAGCATGAAATTAAATTATATTTAGTAGGTAATTCGTATGTCCACCTTTCATTTTTTAAATTCATTCATTGACAAACATTTCCTGATTGTTTATTCTGTGATTGCCCTCCTAGACCAACGTTACCCAGGAACCTCTCCACATCCTTCCATTTGTAATTCCCAGGACTCATCATTTCAGGATGAGGGAAAGGCAGTTTCAGAATAATCCACCAGCACTGTCCCTAGATGCCTTCAATTCTGACAGTGGGTTCAGGGACTCTCTTTCATGAAAGGAAAATAAATGGGACATATTCTCTCACGAGTACTAATAGGACAATGGAATAGATCATCTGAAATAAGGTATATGAAAAATCCAGGATGATGCTTGCGAAGCACAGTGAATGTCCTTATACTTAGCTCTTGCTGAGTTAAAAGGGAACCGGGAGCATGAGAAAGATGGGCTTGTTAGTGAATAGCTAGTAATACCAGGGGGAAGATCCAAGTGGTGTATCACTAACTTCTTGTTTGATTTCAGAGCTGGAAATAACTTCTGGTGGATTCCCGTAGTGGGTCCTTTGGTTGGCGCGGTCATTGGAGGCCTTATCTACATTCTTATCATTGAGATCCACCACCAAGATCCTGACCCAGACTTCGAGACAGGACAATCTGAGGAGAAACTAGATAAATATGAACTTAGTGTGATAATGTAGTAGTGTGCTCAGTTCGGGTTTACCATTGGCTGCCCCAGTATTCTCTTCAGAAAAGATGGCATCCAGGGGTCTGTGTTTTCACAAGACTAGGATGGAATCCACCCAATTTCCTCTGCTAGCCATGTGAGGCACCTAATTGTAAAAGCATTCAAGTGAAAGTTTGTAAATGCTGACCTCTTCTTCACCGGTTTCCCCCAGAATAGCACTGACTGTCCCCTGAAATAGCCTTATTTCCTGCTCTGTTTGTTTCATCCTTTGATGAGAATCCTTATTACTAGGCAAGCACTGATAACTTAGAACCTTGACCATGGACTTATTTGGATGATCTCAGCTGCACTACCTGTATGAAAAAGCATTACGAAAGCCTTATTTTTTCCACAAAGATTATGTTTGGAGTATCAACCAAAACTAAATTGAAAGACAAAAACTGTGATTTTAATTAATATGTCCATGAATTAGGGAGCTAATAGGTTAACTCTGTAGTTATGTTGTGCAACTATATTGGTATAAATACAGATACTCTTCAAACCTAGGGATATAGGAATCAGTAGAATACGCTGGAAAGCACAGGGAAGGACACTGCGGCATTCAGAAACCTCAGGAGACAAGATAAATTTGGGAAACCAAATGGAATTTTTTAATGGAAACCATTTATCAGATTAATCTCTTGCTCTTTGCATTTTAGAGGGCACCAGTTAATTTTCTTGTCTTTAGTATATAATGACCTAAAATACAACTATAACCTCAGGCATGAAAATTACATCACCCTGTACTTTTAACTCAAATGTACTTTCCTAATTGTCCACTTGAGGACAGACATTTGACAAGTTAAGTCAATGTCTGCACTCATCCGTTATTCTACACAGGCCCTAGAAGCCAAAACTGGAAGCCATGGGATCTTGGTCTAGTGGAATCTTCAGAATAGAAGGTCCCAGGAAAGATAGTGTTACCTCATGGGGCTTTACAGTTCACAAAAACACTTTCCCATTTATTATCTAATTTAATCCTCATAGTGACTGTCCGAGGTAAATGCCATGCTGCCCATTTTTTCAGATAAGGAAACAAAGTCTTGGGGAAGTTAAGTGAGTTGCCTAAGGTCACATGGAAAGTTGAACCTCATCTACTGCATCGTATACCTTTCAGAAGATCAGTAACTGGCCAAGAATCTCGGCCAGCCCTCCTTGGCCAGCCAGAAGACATGGGATTGGCAGCTGCCAAAATGTGTACACCTTCTGGATGTAATGTTCCCGGGATCCTAAAATATAAAGACCTTCATCGTGTGGTTTTTTTTTTCTTAACATATAATGTATTATTTGTTTCAGGGGTACAGGTCTGTGATTCATCAGTCTTGCACAATTCACAGCGCTCACCATAGTACTTATCCTCCCCAATGTCCATCACCCAGCTACCCCATCCCTCCCACCCCCCTACACTTCAACAACCCTCAATTTGTTTCCTGAGATTAAGAATTCCTCTTATCGGGGTGCCTGGGTGGCTCAGTTGGTTAAGCGACTGCCTTCGGCTCAGGTCATGATCCTGGAGTCCCGGGATCGAGTCCCGCATCAGACTCCCTGCTCGGCGGGGAGTCTGCTTCTCCCTCTGACCCTCCCCCCTCTCGTGCTCTCTGTCTCTCATTCTCTCTGTCTCAAATAAATAAACAAAATCTTTAAAAAAAAAAAAAAAAAGAATTCCTCTTATCAGTGAGACCATCATGTGGTTTTATTCCTGCTGTTACTGAAACACTAACAAAGGAAAGAGGTCGCAATTTGGTCATATTTTTCATGTGTTGAAAAAACATTATCAGAATGCCTCCCTCCTTAGCCCACCCTTGCTCTTTCTAATTCTCACACCTCCTTCCTTGCCAATCACAAGCATTACATCTGGGGAATTTCCCCTTGGTCGGGCTCTTCCCTGTGAAGTTTCCTAATTGATGTCACTTTGGTGACAAGTCTCTGAGTTACAAGCACCAGAGAAATTGCTCTACATCAAATGATGCACCTTCAAACTGTTAAAAAGCCCAGCATTCCCAGAGGTATCCAGGTTCCCAATTGCTTTGTGATGAGAACAGAACAAAAAGTAAATGTGAAATGTCTCCAGTGGCCTATGTTCTATAATCTATCAACATGGAATGTTTTTTCTTGCTCTGAAACTACCTGGATATTTCCTATTTGAAATAAAATTGGTGGCTTTTTTTTTTTTAAGTTTTTATGAGTATTATGACTGCTAAGTACATATGTTTATCCTATGTCAAATTGAGATCTCCTGGGGAACTTTTAAAAAATACTAAGTCCCAGTTAATCATTTGTAAATATTGCAGTGATTCAAATGTGCAACAGAGGTTGATAACATTGACTTGGTTAAATTACATATGTCTAAGCTTTCTTTGAGAACCATGTCTGGTGGTGACCAGGTGATTTCTGGTAGGATTCTCAGGCTTAGGATCCTCATAGATTTGAGAGCAGTGGTTCTCTACAGGGAGCAGCTTCACCCCCTTCTCACTCCCTTCCACCACCCCTGCAAGGGGATATTTGGCAAAGTTTGGAGAGATTTTGGTTGTCACAGTTGGGGCTGGGGAGTTACTGGTGGGTAGTGGGTAGAAGTCAGGATGCTGCTAAACATCCAACAAAGGACAGGATAGCCCCCCCCCCCCGCACTCCCCACAATAAAGAATTATTCAGCTCAAAATGACAATCACGCAGAGGTTAAGAGATTCTGGATTTGAGAAAAGGCGAAGGGAGGAATAAGAGAAGACATTGAAGCCCTGTGCCCTGATTCAAGTTCTGCAAAAACAGAAATGCCAGACAAGTCAGGAACAGCCCCTGGGGGTGGATTATAATTATTAGAGGAAGAGACAACCTAAAATTTGAGTTTCAGGTTGGATTGTGGAACCTATGATCCATGCAGGTGTTCATTAAACACTAACTGGTGATTAATGACCAGGATCATGAAGAGGAAATGCACACTTATGGAAATGAACCCCAGGAAGGCTTTTTTAAATGGAAAAAAAAAAGTCCTCTAGTTCTAGGGGTTTACATTCAAATTCTCCCTCTCCCCCAGTTTACAAGTGGGTTTGCCTGTGGTGGGTTCTTATTCCAGAGAATGTCTTTGTGGTTGAAGGTCTATATCAAAAGTCAAGTAGAGCCAAATAACCTATTTTTTAAATAGATCTTTTAGGAGATGGAATTTTACCCCCCCTTCCTTGTCAATCACAAAACTTAATAGAAGCATTTATTTTAATGCCAAAAACAGAATTTCTCCATGATTCCCCAACCCATTGAGATCTCAAAGCATGTCAAATGTTGTAGAACTTTTCTAACCAGTAGGAACCAGAGTTAATACTCAGCTGTTGAACAGGCTAAGTGAAGTAGAAATGCCACATTTAAAATCTGATCCTTAAGATATAAGTTATTGTTTCCTTTAAATTGCTTACACACACACACACATGTCTTATATAAAGACACATCAGTACTCAAAAATATCAACTTCCAGTTAAAGAGAATGGTTTACAAGTTTTATTTGGCCACAGAACCTATTGTTCAAATAAAATCTTATATGGTAACCACTAGTAAACAAAAGCTACTATAAATAGAAGGAGGGCGGGGAAGGGGATAGAAGTTTTGCCCTGCCAGTGTATCATCATACTACCCCCATCTGCCCCCAGCCCAATGCTGAGGGGTCTCTGAAAAGGAACTATATGTGTGTATGTATGTAGGGGATCTTCAGAACACAATTTGAAAACCATTGATAAAGGACTTGGGACAAGTTGTTAATGAACATTTTTGTAAAAAGATGAGATTCAAGAACAGAACCTACCAAAGGTCATGGTAGTTCAATCTAGGGTAATTTCCCAAAGACTTCTTAATAAATTAATTAGATATATTAAACAGAACTACTTAACCCACCAAACATTACTCACAAAGAGATGTGTATCAATTCTCAAACTGGGAATTTAAAGTTGTCTGAGATAACATATTTACTAATCACAGCAAATGGAAAGAAGCAATGTTAGTCCTGGGTTAATTACTGGGTTGACTCTCTAAGTCTCTATAAAAATAAGTAGGTAGATAGATAGGTGATCGGTAGGTAGGTGGGTAGGTAGATAGACTGATCCACCAAGCCCTAAGCTCTTACTTATTGCTGGAAATGGACTAGCTCTTATCTAAGAGAAGCTGTCTCTATATTAAGGAAAGAAATGCCTCCATATGAACTGAACATGAATAAATGAACTGAATGAGCTGAGAGAACCCAGGGAACTGTGTATGGATGGAGATGCTGCCCAAGCACAGTTTGACTCTGTCTCCCTCCAGATGTGTCATCTGTGGACTTTAGGCATTTTTGCCTTTGTGGGCCCCTTCCCTTGCAGATTTTTAAAAAATAAATCATGTTTTATGATTGTACTAGTAGCAAGCTAGATTATAGATTACATATATATATATTTTTTTTATTATGTTATATTAATCACCATAAATTACATCATTAGTTTTTGATGTAGTGTTCCATGATTCATTGTTTGCATATAACACGCAGTGCTCCACGCAGAACGTGCCCTCTTTAATACCCATCACCGGGATAACCCATCCTCCCACCCCCTTCCCCTCTAGAACCCTCAGTTTGTTTTTCAGAGTCCATAGTCTCTCATGGTTCGTCTCCCGCTCTGATTTCCTCCCCTTCATATATGTTTTTTCATATGATGTTAGAGAACATTAAAACATTTTCATGGGCTACTAAAAGTATCCTGGGCTCTAGGCATCTTGCTTAATGAATAAGTAGGCCCTGCCTCTTACCTCCACCTCCCCCTCCCCCGGTGTCCCCGGGAGAGCTCAGTTACAATGCAGCCTCTTCCTTGTGGCTCTCAACGCCCTGCCCATGGGGTCTCAGGTAATAGGTCAAGGGGCAGACTGAACCCTGGAATAGGGATGGAGACTGAGGAGAGCCTTGAGAGTTCTAGAGGTTGTGGGGGATACTCCAGAGGCCAGAACTACGGCCATGGGGAGTGTACAAATCTTGGTCCTTCTCCCTCCTTCTCAAACACTAAGCAAGAAAGGGGTTTCCTGACCTGAGAAGGAAACAGGGAGGTCCTAAGGCCTAGACATCATAAGCTCCAGAGATACTATAATATGTTATTAACACATAACTCTTGTATAGTGTCTTACAGTTTACAAAGCATGTTCACGGGGCGCCTGGGTGGCTCAGTTGGTTGAGCGACTGCCTTTGGCTCAGGTCATGATCCTGGAGTCCCGGGATCGAGTCCTGCATTGGGCTCCCTGCTCGGCAGGGGGTCTGCTTCTCCCTCTGCCCTCTTCCCTCTCGTGCTCTCTGTCTCTCATTCTCTCTCTCTCAAATAAATAAATAAAATCTTTAGAAAAAAAAAAAAAACAAAGCATGTTCACATTCAGTATCTTGTAAGATGCTCGGAACAGCTAGACAGGTACATTATTATCCCCAGTTGAAGATGAAGAAACTGAGGCTCAGAGGCCTAAATGATTTGCACCAAGTTCCAGAGTGAAAGAGTGGCAGAGGTGGCATACAAATCCCATGTCTGAGTAGGGTGACCACTGCTCTTTTATTCATCACTACTGTCCTAGTGCTTGGAACATGGTAGCTGCTCAATAAACACTAGCTGAATGGATGAAAGAAGGGATGATGGAATCAGACTCCCTGGGTTCAAATCCTGGCTCCTCAGAATTTTAGTTACTTGTAAAGTAGCCAAGTTACTTAGCCTTAGTTTACTTATCTCTTAAGTAGGTATAATAATAGTGAGATAACCAATGTAAAGCTCTTAGAATAATTCCATGCTCACGTTATATATTCAATAAATATGAACTAGTGCTGCTCTAGCAGCTGCCATTTTTATTAACGTCATTACAATATGGTGTAGTTTGAAAACATGGAGTAAGGAAATCAGAATTTGGTTAGAAGCTCTTCTCTTACCCTCCATAGTGTAATAATTCTTGGTTACGTGTATGTTCTGGAGCTTTAGAATGGAATCAAATGTAAGTTGTTATCAACTTAACATAGACTGTTCCAGATAATTTGTTATATGTAAGCCTCATGGTAACCACAAAGCAAAAACCTATAGTAAAAGCACAAAAGATAAAGAGAAAAGAATATAAGTATACAACTAAAGAAAACCATCAAACCACAAAGGAAGAAAAGAAGAAGAAAGGAATAGAGAAGAACTACAAAAACTGCTAATAATTAACAATATGTCAATAAGTACATACCTATCAATAATTACTTTAAATATAAATGGACTAAATTCTCCAATCAAAAGATATAGAATGGCTGAATGGATTAAAAAACAAAAACAAAGGGGGCGCCTGGGTGGTTCAGTCGGTTAAGCATCTGCCTTCACCTCAGGTCATGATCTCAGGGTCCTGGGATTGAGCCCCTTATCAGGCTCCCTGCTGAGCTGCTTCTCCCACCCCCTCTGCCCCTCCCTCCTGCTTGTGCTCTCCCTCTCTCTCTCTCTCTGATGCTCTCTCTCTCTCAAATAAGTAAAATCTTAAAAACAAAACAAGACCCATCTGTATGCTGGCTACAAGTGACTCACTTTAGATGTAAGAACACACACAGATGGAAAGTGAAGGAATGGAAAAAGATATTGCAACCAAGAGAAAGCTAGAGTAGCCATACATAAGTATGTCAGATAAAATATACATTAAAACAAAGACTTTAATAATAGACAAGGATGGGTGTTACATAATAATAAAAAGGTCAACCCAACAAAATGATATAATATTTGTAAATATTTATGTACCCAATATAGGAGCACCTAAATATATAAAGCAAATATTAACAGACTTTAAGGGAGAAATAGACATCAATTCAATGACAGGGAATTTTAATACCCCCACTTACACCAAGGGATAGATCATCCAGACAGAAAATCAATAATGAAACTTTAGCCTTAAATAACACGTAATACCAGATGGACTTAACAGATAGGCACAAAACATTCCAACCCAAAGCAATAGAATATACGTTCTTCTCAAGGACATATGGAAGATTTTCCTGGATAGATCATATAGTAGGCCACAAAACAAACCTTAATAAATTTAAGAGGATTGAAATCATGTCAAGCATCTTTTTGATCACAATGGTATGAAACTAGAAATCAATTACATGAAGAAAACTGGAAAATTCACAATTATGTGGAGATTAAACAACATGCTACGTAACAACCAATGGGTCAAAGAAGAAATCAAGACGGAAATAAAAAAATACCTTGAAGCAAATGAAAATGGAAATATACCAAAAGTTGTGGGATGCAGCAAAAGCAGCTCTAAAGGGGAAGTTCATAGCCTAAAATGTATGCACAAATGAAAAGAAACTGCAAGAGCTAAAACAAATGAAAAAAGGAACAAAGTGGGAGGGCTTATACTATCTAATTTCAACACTTTCTATAAAGCTATGGACAGTGTACTATTAACATAAGGAGGGTCAAATAGATTAATGAAACAGATGTAGAGAATACAGACTTTGATCCAGATTTATGCAGAAAATTGATTTTCAATAAAGGAGTCCATGCCATCCTATAGAGAAAGGACACAGGTTTTAAAAAAAATAGTAATGAATAACTAGAAAAAAGGAAACCTTGCCTCCTACTTCATAGTAACATAGTACACAAAATTAATTCAAGATGGATCATAGGCTTAAACATAAAAGCTAAAACTATAAAGCTTCTAGAGTAAAACATGGGAAGATGTATTTACAACTTTAGGATTAGAAAAGATCTTGTAAAAGCATATAAAACAAAAAATAGTTTAATTGTACTTCTGCAAACTTTAAAACCTCTACCCACTAAAAAACACTATTAAGAAAATGAATGTGTGGGGTGCTGGGTGGCTCAGTCAGTTAAACATCTGCCTTTGGCTCAGGTCATGACCCCAGGGTCCTAAGATTGAGCCCCATGTCGGGCTCCCTGCTCAACAGGGAGCCTGCTTCTCTCTCTCCCTCTGCCGTTCCCCCTGTTGTGGTCTCTCTCATGCTCTCTCTCTCTCTCTCAAATAAATAAATAAAATCTTAAAAAAAAAAAAAAGAAAGAAAATGAATGTCCACACCACAGACTGAGAAAAAAATATTTGTAATTCTTATTAGCTAACAAAGGACTTGTACACAGAATATCTAAAGTACTCCTTCAACTCAATAAAAGAAGACAAACATCAATTTTTAAAATGAGCTAAGGACTTAAGTAGACACTTTATTAAGGAATATATATGAATGGACAATAAGAATATCAGTGAAGTTCAAATGAAAATTACAATAATATATCATGTTACTGGTACTGGAATGGCTAATTCCAAAATAGACTGGACAACATCAAATAACAGTAGCTGAACTCGTATATTATCAGTGGAAGTGTAAAATGGTACTACTTTATAAAAGTGTTTTTTATAAAGTTAAACATACATATATCCCATAACCATGCATTTCACTCTCAAGTATTTACCCAAGTAAAACAGAAAATATATCCACCAAAAAACCTTATACAAGAATGTTCAGGGGTGCCTGGGGGGTTCAGTCAGTTAAGCATCTGCCTTTGGTTCAGGTCATGATCTCAAGGTCCCGGGATCAAGCCCTGCATCGGGCTCCCTACTCGGTGCAGAGTCTGCTTATCTCTCCCTCTGCCCCTCCCCCCACTCATGCTCTCTCTCTTTCTCTTGCTAACTCTGTCTCTCTCAAAAAAAAGGATGTTCACAGCATCTTTATTCATTATAAGCCCTAATCTGGAAAAAATCCAAATCAACAGGAAAATGGTTATATAATTTGTGGTATATTCTTACAATGAATCATTAGTCAACAATAAAAAATAACATGTTATTATACATGCCACAACTTGGATAAATCTCTAAAACATTCAGGGTAAAAAAAAATCAGACAGAAAAAGTACATAATATATGATTCTATTTTTATAGAGCTCAAGGACAGGAAAAAGAAATCAGAGATGCTGCAGAGATGGACAGCAGTATTGGATATAAAAGGGCTGGAGGAAATTTCCTGTAAATATGGAAGTTTTATGGTTTTTGACTGGGTTAGAAATTATATAGCTGTATTCATATGTCAAAACTTACCAACCTTACACTTAAAAGTCTGTGCACTTCACTCTGTGTAAATAATAATAATACAAGAACTCTTTAAAAATATTAACAACTAATTTCTCATTAGAAGCTATAGAGGACATAAGTCAGGGGGATATAGTAAATTCAAAGTAATAAAAGTAAAAGATGGTCAACGAAGAATTCCATGTCCAGCAAAACCATCCTTTAAAATGAAGGAAAATCTAAGACTTACCCAGATAAACAAAAACAGAGAGTTTGCCACTAGCAGATCTGTACTGCTTGAAATACTAAAGGAAATCTGTCAGGGTGAAATTAAAGGACATTAGACAGTAACCAAGTCCACATGAAGAAATAGACTGGTAAAGGTAACTATATAAGTAAATATAAAAGGCAGTATACATATGTTTTTGTTTGTAACCTTTTTTTTCCCCATGGTCTATTTTATTTTATTTTTTAAAAAGATTTATCCATTTGTTTTAGAGAGAGAGAGAGAGCACACAAGCAGGAGGAGAAACAGAGGGAGAGGGTGAAACTCTCAAGCAAACTCCTTTCTGAGCACGGAACCTGATATGGGGCTCGATCTCACGACCATGAGGTCATGACCTGAGCTGAAATCAAGAATTGGTCACTTAACCGACTAAGTCACCCAGGTGCCCCTCCCATGGTCTATTTTAAAACATAACTGTGTAACGTAATAATTACGAGGCTCCATTGATGGCTTTATAATGTATAAGTATGTAATTTGTATGACAATAATAGCACAAAATGGGGAGAGAATGAAGCTATATAGGAGCTAAGTTTTTTACGATATTGAAATCAAGTGGGTAATTATCAGAACTAGATTGTTACAAATTAGTAAATTTATTGTTAATTTCCGGGGTAACCATTAAGAAAATAACTAAAAAAATATTAAAGAAACAAGAGAATTAAAATGGTGAACTAAAAAATATGTTTAACACAAAAGAAGGCAGTAATGGAGGAATAAAAGAACAGAAAAGACATAAGATATATAGAATACAAGTAACAGAACAGCTGTTGTAAGTTCTACCTTATTAGTAATTACATCAAATGTAAATAGATTAAACACTCAAGTGAGAAGATGGAGAGTGGCAGGATGAATTCAAAAATATCATCCTATTACATACTGTCTACAAAAGACACACTTCAGATTGAACACCAAAGATAAGTTGAAAATGAAACAATGGATAAAAGATACACACCATGCAAACAGTAATCAAAAAAGAAGTATCTATACTAATATCAGAAAAATAGGTTTTAATGAAAAAGTGTTAACTAGAGACAAAGAGAACATTTAAAAATGATAAAAGAGTCCATCTATCAAGAAGACGTAAAAAGTATAAACATAGAGTTCCAAAATATATTAGGCACAAACTTACAGAATTAAAGAGAAAAATAAACAATTCAACCATTATAGTTAAATATAAAAATACCTCACTTTCAATAATGGAAAGAACGATTAGACAGAAGATCAACAAGGAAATAAAAGTCTTGAACACCACCATAAACCAAATAGACCTAACAGATATCTTTGGAACACTAACCCATAAAACAGCAGAATACATATTCTTTTCAAGTACACATGAAGCAGTCTCCAGGACAGACCATAGGTAGGGACTGAAATCATATAAAATATATTCTCTGACCACAATGAATTGAAATTAAAAATCAATAACTAGGAAATTTGGGAAATCCACTAATACATGTAAATTAAACAACACACTATTACATAATCAATGAGTCAAAGAAGAAATCGCAAAGGAAATTAGAAGATATCTTGAGATGAACGAAAATGAAAACATGACATATGGAAATTTATCGGATGCAGTGAAAGAGATGCTCAGAGGAAGATTTATAGCTATAAATGTGTACATTAAAAGAGAAAGATCTCCAATCAATAACCTAATCTTCTACCTTATGACACCGAAAAAGAAGGTCAGGCTAACCTGAGAGCAATGTTGACTGCACTGGAATAAAAAAAAAAAAAAAAAAAAAAACCTAAGAGCAAGTAAAAGGAATAAAATAATAAGGACTAGAGTAAAAATTAATGAAATGAGAAATAGAAAAACAATAGAGAAAACTAACATAATAAGTCAGTCAGAGAAAGACAAATATCATATGATTTCACTCATATATGGAATTTAAGAAACAAAACAGATGAACATGATCCACAGTAAGAGGAAAGGGAGAGTGACTGCTAATAGTTACCAGATTTCTTTTGGAGGTGCTGAAAATGTTCTGGAATTAGATGCACAACTCTGTGAATAATCTAAAACCACTGAAATATACACCTTAAAAGAGAGAATTTTACAGTATGCAAGTCATTTCTCAAATAAAAAGAATGTTATGACCATTTAGATTAGGTTTTTTTTCCAAAGTAAGCGCTACACCCAACATGAAGCTTGAACTCACGACTCCAAGATCAAGAGTCACATGTTCTACTGACTGAGCCAGCCAGGCACCCCTGTCATGACCATTTAAAGAACAACCTAGAAGCATTTAGTTATAGTAGATGTTGGTACGCCTATGACTCCACAGGCTCACTCCTGTCCATATACCTCTGGTAATCAGATCCATAGGGACATGTGCATGGGGATATTTACTATGCTGTTTTTGACAGCAGGATGTTAGAAATAATCTAAAAGTCCATGATTCGGGAAATAAATAAATGAAATGTGGTGGATGCATGCTATCAGTTAGCAGCAATGAGCCAGATGGACATCTCGCCCTCTAAATAGATCATAGAAATAGTACTGAGTTAAAAAATAAAAAGAAACAGAACAAGACCTATAGCAAGTACCTTCTATGTAAATTAAAAATACATAAATACAATATATTTTTCAATGATGCATACAAATACAAGAATATAGCATCTTAGGATGGCTACCAGTGGCAGGAGAGAGGACTGGGAATAAGGATTCAGGATGAAGGGGGAAGTAATAAAATAAAATAGAAGCAAAGCCAAGGACATGCAAATGTTGATAATGTGCCATGACTGAGAAGTATAAATATTTCAGCTCTCTGCCCCTGAGGTCTAAGGAGAGAAAGAGAAGGAGGAGGACAAGAAGGAAGGATGGAGGGAGGAGAGGAGGGCAGAGAGAAGCTACTCAAATACGCTCCAAAATATTAAGAGTGTTATCTCTAGGAGGTGGGCTTGTGGTGGGGTTTATTTCTCCAACTCTTCAAAAAATGGGAGGGGGTATTTTTTTTTGTTTTAAAAGGTTAAGAAATGGTAAAAGTCTTAGATGGCTTTGAGTGACTTTTAAGGGCACCTTAATGCTGTAGACAGCCAAAGGATTATAACCAGTGCCATTCCCTTAGGTTGTTAAAGTGTATTAAAAATGACTGCCCTGTGAAGTGTAACCCATCACTGCCTCTCTCCACTCTTATCAGATCTATTCTAACATAAAATTGACATTTCAAGGACTCAGAGAGTCACCAGTGACCTGGATCCCACTCAGCTGTAGTCAAATACTGTCATCCTGCTGAAAGAGACATCTGGTAAGTCTCTAGCTAGTCTTACAATAAGGCCATGTTTCAAAAGTCAGAAATGGTTAAGAGAGGCTCTCCAGGATTTAATCCAAAACCAGTTGGAAGAACTGGATGGGATTAACAAGTGTCAGGAATCTTGGAAATTCTCTCGGAGGACATCTTGTACATCGCTTGGCTCTCTGCTGGGGCAACACAGTAACCACCAACATCACTGGGGTCCTCCTGTTACTACTTATAGATTCTACTCGGACCAAGATCCGATACCACCAGTTTTAGTGCTGGAGGGTATGTAAGGAACCCTGGATTTGGTACTTTCTAGGATCTCACTACGTCAGTTTTGTGCCCGGTTCTATGAATTGGTACCCAGGTCCTTGCTACTATAATTCTATTTCATTTCCCTTTCTGATGCCCCAGTTCTCCCTTGCTTCTCCAAGCCCTGCTCCCTAACGCTAGACCTCATGACTTCTTAGTGTTGACTGGCTTTCCACCCCATCCTGGCAGAGCTAAATAACTTCTAATTCTGGCATCACCTACTACTGGGTTGACAGACTTATAACAGGATGACAGACCTATGCAAAATATGGCAGGAGCAAGAGTGGCCCCAGTGGGTCTCTGATGGAGGTTGGAGCCCCAAATGAGTTGAGCCCCGTGTAACATGCTAGGAACACAAAAGGTATGAGTTGGGCACAGGGGTGGGGGACACACTTTAATCAGTGTTTTGAGCAGGAAGGAAAAAAAAGGATAGGCCCACAGCTTCGGACAGATGGTTAATGTTAACAGATGGCAGATAGAAAGAAACACTATTTTTATTTTTGTTATATTCTTCAACACAGTGCCATAAAACTAGGGATAGGCATATATTATTCAAATTTTCAGAGAAGTGCAAAGAAAAGAGTTCAATTTTAGAAACTACAGATTGAGTAACAACTTGTTGTTACAATAATAAAACAGGAACAATAATGAAACCCAACATGTATTGAAGTATTACACGATCAGCATGGTGCTAAACGTTTTCCATACAGTATCTCATTTTAATCATCACCTCAAACCCCTAAAGAAAGTATTATTATCCTCATTTTATGGCTGAAGCTGAGGCTCAGAGAAGCTGAACAACTTGGCTTAATTCACAATTAAAAATAGCCAGGCTTTCAACCCAGGTGTGTTTAACGCCAAACCTGTGCTGTTCAAATTCTAAAACAAATTGTTTCTGACTGTGTAGAAAATAAAGTGCTCTCTGTTAGGAACCTACGTGAGTTGATTAAGAGCCAATCGTGTCAGACTAAATTGGAACCACTTTATTGGAAAGTTACACCCACAAAGTTCAGGGAAGGCAAATGCTCTGCGATGTCGTTGTGAAGAACAAAAGAAGAAAAGCAGCTTAGTGAATGACAGACTACACACACTTGTAGCTGGAATGATCATTTCCTAAAAGTGTCTCCCAATCAGTAGAACAAACCTACTCACCAGGAAGTCTTCAGTGCCCGGCTGAAGGACCCTGGATTTGCCTGGTCCCATTCAATAATTTTATCACGATGATTTGAATAAGGTATGTATAGTATGTTTCTCAGATTGCGGAGGGCACAAGAGATCATTATTATCTTAGATAAGAGTGCAAAATTTTTTTCCAAAAATCTCATCGAGCTGGAATGATGAGTCACAACAGACAAGATGAAAATTATAAAGGAAAAATATATAAAATCTTTTATTTGGGTCTCTAACACCTTTTAGGAAGACATTGGAGAGAAGTAGCCAAACAGCCATCCTAGGGATGTATAGTTAGCTACGCATTCAATCTGATGATACGATTGTTAAATGTAAAATAAGTCCAGAATGATGTTAATAGGGTCAGGATAAACAGACACTATTCCTTCCATCCTTGGCATTGGACAACCAGTTTGGGTTCTGGAAATATTTTTTGAGCGGTTTGTTTCAGTTATCAGTGTAAAACAAACCACTCAAACTTAGTAGCTTAATAAATTTTGTCCTTATCTCTCATGATTCTGTGTGTTGATTGGTCTCGGTTGTGTGGTTCTTCTCTTGATTTTGCTCGGAAACTCTCCTACAGTTGTGGTCAGTTGGCAGCTGGGGCTGAAGTACTCTAGAGGCCCTTGGGCAGGAACATTCAAGATGGGCTTGTCACTCCTAGAGCTGACGCCTCTGTTCTCCAGATGGCATCTTATCTTCCCAGGCCTTTCCTCCCCAGCAGGGCAGCCAGACTTCTTACATACTGGCTAGCTTCCAAGAACACAAAGACACTAGGTGTCAGGCTTTCTTAAGGCTTAGGACCAAAACTGGCCCAGTCACTTCTGCCCATCCAATGTCTGTCAAAGGACAGCCAAAACTCAGGATGGGAGGGACTACACAAGGACATAAATACCAGGAGACGTCATTCACTGGAGGCCATCTTTGGAGTCCACTGGAGCAGGACAGTGAGGTTTATAATGAATTTTATTTTAAAATTTATATATAACATGAAAGACAAATACATTTGGGGATTTTAGCACAGACATTGTTTTTTTTTTTTTTTAAGATTTTATTTATTTTTTGACAGAGAGAGAGAGACAGTGAGAGAGGGAACACAAGCAGGGGGAGTGGGAGAGGGAGAAGCAGGCTTCCCGCGGAGCAGGGAGCCCGATGCGGGGCTCGATCCCAGGACCCTGGGATCATGACCTGAGCCGAAGGCAGACGCTTAAAGACTGAGCCACCCAAGCGCCCCCAGACATGATGTTTTATAAGTTCACAAGGGTTGTTTCCAAATTTTGGGAGGACTGTGTACAGAAGATGGCTTAAATATATCCTGTATAGCTCCAAGCAACAAGATTAAGACTGGAGGTAGGTTTCAACTCAGTTGCTAAGTATCCAATTGTAAGGGGTATGGAGGGAAGCTTCTGTCAAAGCAGGAAATACTAGATAGCCTCCAAGGCCCCCTTCAACCTCAAAATCTAAGTTTCTAATTACATGCTTCCTCCTGTTAATTATTTCTTAGTATATTAGTTCTATCTCCTCAGCCAGATTTTAGATTGAAGAAGCTGGACAAAAAAAGAAATAGAAGATTTCTGGACTAGCTTCTAGTGTTAGCTCTACCAGCAGTTAGCTGCTATATAACTTTGGGTAAATCACTTAATGCCCCTGGGCCTCAATTTCTTCAACTGGAAAAGGAGGGGTTTGGATTGTAACTTCCCTCCCAGTGCAAAGTGAGGATAATAAAGAGTAACTTCAATTGGGTTACTTTAAGAATAAAGTGGACATGAAACTAGATAAAGTACTTTAGAGAGTGAGTGGTCTATTGTCTGTGCTTAATAAATATTAGCTCTTGTTATTTCCATGATGATGATGATGATGGTGATGATTCTATGATTTCCACGTATACAATAAAATCTTGAATTACTTTAGACCTTCACTTCTTTTGCTCTGCTGAATGGCGATCAGGAAGTAACTTAAAATTATCGCTGATCTAAGTTTTCTCAGCGGGTAACTAAGTGCCCACCATGACCTTGGAAAGGGCAAACCTTTGATTAATAATTGAAATGAACCTGAAATAGTTTGGGCAACAAATGTGTTCTCTTGCTCCATGTCAGCAGAGGGAGCCAAAGAAAAGGAACAAATCCTTTCTCAGATTAGGTGCCAAACAGCGAGACAGATCAGGGGCTTTTAGAGAAGTATCTTTAATCACATTCTCCACCCTCGTTTTATAGATTGTGAAACAGGCCAATGGAGGAAAGGGGACCTCCTAAGGTTACCAACTAATAAGTGGTAAGACTCTCAGAAAAGCAAGCCTGTGTTCTCTCAGTCCTGGTTCCTGGGTCTTTGACTCGTGGTCCTTCTTAGGCTACCATATTGCTTTCTTGCTCTTCAAGGAAATCAGCTGCAGATAACTGCAACTTCAGGGTTCTCTTTTGCCTAACTTATCTGATAGCCTAGTCTTTGGGTTCAAATCCTGACTCTGCTCCTTACTAACCGTGTGACCATGGGCAAGTTACACAGCCTCTCCAGGATTCAGAATCATATTTTTAAGTGGTTATAATAATTACACTTATTTCAAAGGGTTTTGGGGAGGAGCAAATGATATAATGTAATATAAAATGCCTCATAAGGCATTTCACGCCTTGAATGCAGGAGGTGCCTTAAGAGATATAAGTACCCATTTTTGTCAAAATAATTTTATCTAAGTGAATTGAAAATGGATAATGTAGGTCCCAAACTCAGATGCTTCCAAGAGCTAGCCATCTAAATAAAGCTGTCTGGATATGTAACAACAGGGACTTCTAGGGACTGTGGCAAATCACAGAGTTCATGGCCATGGGAGACAACTTTTACCGGGAGCAAAATTCAAGCCCACTGTTGTCAAATCTTCTGACACGTTGAGAGAAATTGGAAATCTGGATTTTTATGTGCAAATCTCTGATTTTCAAAAATATTATACAGGCCAAATAAAATCCAGGCCAGCAGCTTGTTATTTTAAATTTAATTTTAGAGCTCCATATGCAGCAGACTCACAACACACTAGAATTGAGAAACTCAGCCCAATAAATGCAGGCGAAGATATTATGTCTCTCATTTGGAGTGCCAATAATATGAACCCACAGGAATGTCTTTCCAAGGACCTTACTCAGCAAACACACTGAACCCCCGAGGATTATTTTGCAATCTCTAGAATATCCTCCAGCTTTTCTTGGTGACTTCAGATTTTCTGCCCACTCCATGGCTGATGCCATTTGAGTTGCCAGAGTCTTCCAGCCTGACTATAAATTATACATTCCACACTGATATAGTTTTTTCTTTACAAGGTAGAAAATAACATTTCACAATTTTATACATAACATTCATTTTTATTTAACAGCTACCTTCATTAGATATTCATTGAAAAGAGGCTCATTGTAAGCAACAACTAGGTGGGGGGAAAGGGGTTGAGTATCTAGAATTTTGTATACCAAACTTCCAAACACATGAAGAATAGCAATCCTTTCGTTCCAGTAAACAACAAAATACACTGTAGGCGCATCAGAATAGGAAAGAGAAGATGTAATGGTAAATAAAAATGAAAAAAAAGGGGAGGTATCAACTAGCAGAGTAGTTGGATCCAAACTAATTAAAGATCCTTGAGTTGTTTTCACTCTTCCACCTTAGCAGGCTTCAGCCCCATGCCTGATTTCCAGAGAGTATCTCCACCACTATCTCCCTTCCTCTAGGAGAAGAAAGGCTGATTGGGAAAAGTTTCATTTTCATGGTTTCACTGACTTGCAAAATGTACTCAGCCTGGTAGTTTTATTTATAGGTTGGTGCATTTTGGTGCATTTCAAGCTACCTTTCTGGAGATCGTGGGAAGATAGTGCCCTGAGTATAACCTTTTGTTTAAAACGGAGGTTTCCAATTAGCATGCCAAATGCGATCATGTTGACTTAGTTATATTAGAATTTGTTTCAATACTGCAAAGAAGCTGTTTAAAAACCAGCCCAGGAATATTAAGAACCAGTGCTGGGCCAGGTCAGTGGGAGTGGTACCAAGTTAATGAAACAAGGAGATGGTGAGGCCCTGGGGGCTGGGCTGGGGGCTGAGTGAGACCACCTAAGAGAGGGCCAGGGCCTCGTCCTGTGGTCCAGAGGAGAGGCACAGGTCTAGGGAGCAGGGGAAACCAAGGCCCTAGAGAGACAGACAACGTGCCCTGCCCTCCCCCACTCATTTTAATATGGAAAAGCCAGTGTGATGCTAGAAGAGATTAAAAAGAATTTTACATTAAAACGGAGTCTAATTTTCATGAGACAGCAAAGAGTAGTGGAAATAACAGTGGGTGCTGAGCTCTCCTGCTTGCTGACTCTGGGGCCTCGGGCAAGCGGCTTTACCCACGTGGGTTTTAATTTTATAATTCACAAAAGGAAAAATTTAGAAGATAAAAATCAAAGGATTCTTCCAAGTCTTATACAGTCAGGCATTTTCCCCCAGCATTTTATTGGGAAAAATTTCAAGTCTATAGAAAAGAATCGAACTAACATCCATATACTCGTCGTGTTGGTTCTCAACATTTTGCTGTGTTTGCTTTAATTTTCTGTTGCTGTCTGTCTGTCTCCAACCATCTAGCAACCATCTATCCTCCATATAACCACAATATCACAGTCACATCTAAGAAAAATGACAATATCTAATTGTCTATATCTAATATCTAACTTGTATTCATATTTCTAATTATACCAAGTTCTTGCACTTGATTAGGTTTTTAGCCTTTAACATTTTAAGATACTAAACTCTTTCTTTTTTTTTAATTTATTTACATTCAGTCCAGTTATTTTGAAGAACACTTCACACTTTTTGGACACGGCTGTTTCCTCGTCGTGAGATCTTTTTATTTTTATTTATTTTATTTTATTTATTTATTTGACAGAGAGAGACACAGCGAGAGAGCAACACAAGCAGGGGGAGTGGGAGAGGGAGAAGCAGGCTTCCCACTGAGCAGGGAACCCAATGTGGGGGCTCAATCCCAGGACCCTGAGACCATGACCTGAGCCAAAGGCAGACGCGTGATGACTGAGGCACCCAGGCGCCCCCTCGTCGTGAAATCTTGCGTGTTCCTCTATCCCTATGTTTTCTGTAGGCTGGAAGTTAGGTCTGGTGACTTAGCGGATTCAAGTCAACACCTCTGGCAAGAATGCTTCTGGGGCCATTTGTGTTCTTCATATTGATTCGCACCAGAAGCCCTTTCATGTCAGATTGTCCCAGTATTCGTGATGTTAAGTTTGATCCATTGGTTAAGGTGGTGACGGCCAGGTCTCCCCAAAGTAAAGGCGTATTTTCTCCTCCTCTGTCGTCAGTAATCTGTGGGATAACACTTTGATGTCCTATGAACAAACCTCTTACCCGACTATTTTAGCACCATCAGAATCCTTACCTGAATCCTTTATTATGTTGGGTTTGTGGGGATTGCCTCATTTTACCCTCCCTTCTATATTTATTAGCTAACATTCTTCTGTAAAGATGAACTTTCCTTTTATTTTTTCTTCTCTCTCTCTCTTCCTCTCTCTGTCTCTCCGTCTCTCTCCCTCTCTCTACCTCTCTCTCTCTCTTCCACTCTGCGTGTGTCTCTCTCTGCCTCCCCGTGTTGTCCATTTTTCCTTCTTCCTCTCCTTCATATTACTATGGTCTCATGAATTTCCTTTATATTTAATTTGTAATCATTTACTCTCTTTATTCTTTTTGATGTCCAAATGGTCCCAAACTTGGCTAGGGAGAGCCCCTTTAAGATGGATCTTGTATCCTTTTCATAAGAACACATTGGTTTTTGAGTTCCTCCTTACTATCTAGCAATATAAAATATTTCTGATTCACTTCACATTTGCCCTCCCTGGATCTGAATTCAACCATTCTCCAAGGAGTCCTGTTTCCTTTTAATGGAGAATGATATTCACATCAAGAGCTGGGCAAGTAAGTATGCTCACTGCAACTAAGTGTCCTTACTTATAAGTCTTTTCAAGTGAGCAAAGCTAGGAAATGTATGTATATATTATACAAATACTATATATATATTCAAGAATTCATATATTCAAATTTAATACAGAAGCCTTTTAAAAAATTATTTTATTTTCATTTATTTTAAATTTTGATTTAAAATCTTGATTCCTAATAATATTTAAAGTTTTGATTCCTAATAATATTACTATATCTACTTCTTTGCTTTTTCCTACAATATTTATATATAGTTTCAAAATTATAATGTTAATATTCCTAATACCCAATAAACATACTAAAGCTTTAGATGCCACTGAATTCTTTTTGTTCTTAGAATATATCCCACTAAGGGATGGTCAGCCACTGTCCTCATATCAAAATTTACTTGAATCAATTCTTTTCTCTGTGTAACCACAGAGATATTGTATTTTATCAATACAATATACAGCTAGATTCATTTGGTTTTTATTGCATTCCAATTTAGATTTGCTTCTTTCTGTCCCTTTCAATTTACTTTTTCAAGTGTCTAAGACATTCACATGTCCCCATACTTATTCCTTCCACCTCAGTCCCACTTCTCCCCCTTGTAGGTTTTAATTTCTGATTTATTCTTCCCGTGTTTTTTTTTGCAAAATACACACACACACACTTTCTGTTCTTTCTGCACAAAGGATATCCTACTGTATACATTCTTGTACCTTGCTTCTACTCAACAATATGTCTAAAAGTTATTGCAAATCCACTCATAAAGATCTTCCTCATTAGTTTTCATGTATCACCAGGTATTTTCAGAGGCATATTTATGAAATGAGACATCATCGGGAAGCAAGAACCAAAAAGTACCTGACACCATGATAGAAGATTTCAAAATTGAAAACCGACTTTGAGATCCAGTGAACCAATTTCCCCACTTTACAGTTGTGGCCACTGAGACTAGAGGGGGAAAATGACCTTCCCCCACCTTTCTTTCTACACTATATTATGTGACCCAAATCAGAGTGGCTATCTTTTAACATGTGGCTATTTTAGCTGCAAGGATCGGCCCAGGGATGAACATACAACCTGATCCAAGCCACTGAGAGTACCTTTTAGGGGCTGTAAAAGTTAGAACTAGGGCAGGGGGAGTCTTTTCCTCTCTGGTAGCAAAGCTCTGAGCATCAGAGCCTGAAGCTGCTGGTAGCCAGATCCCCTGTTGAGCAGAGAAAGTTTATCTGTACTCGGAAAACAAAGTCAACAAGTAATGATCAAGAGAGGGACCTGACGGGGCTTGAGTCCCTATGCATCATAGGCCAGCTCCACCTTCACCTTTCCCACACTGGGACCTGAAAAATGACATGACCATCAGTGGACTAACTTACCTCCTCAAAAGGTGGGGGTGATGATAACTGGCAATAATTGTAGTACCAAAAGAATGTAGAGTTAGAAAATAGCCCGGCACAGGAACAACAGAGAAAGAGGGGGTGCCCGAGTAAGAATTTCTGCCGTGCTCCATAGTTCATGGTTCAAAATGTGGACTGTAGCTGGAGAACTGTTTCTCCTTCCCACTCCATGCCAGCCCTTTACTCACCAGCAACGCTGGGGATTCCAGAAAACGCCTTGGTCTCTCCCCCAGAGGGGCTACCCACAGAAAGGAGTTTGCCGGTTTCCTCTACCCAACCTCCCCATCCTACTTCCGCTTTGCTAATTACTTACCAAGAAGGCTTCGAGAGCCAGGAGGGTTTCGATTGTCTATGCCCTTCACAACAGTGACCTTTGAGTTAACAGAACTGCCTTAAGTTGGTTGTCTTCATAGTCTGTTTCATCAAACAATCACCAATCTCCCATTGCCTGCCCCAGTTCTGTGGCAAATGGAAGTTTCATCTTTCACAAACTACGGATATTGCTTGCTTTCTTTTTCCAGAAGGGGGACAAAGGTTTAGCCTAGCCTTAAGTCCCAGAGGAAGCAGAGATTTGTTTCAGTTGTTTTGATTTGAAAAATCGCCCTACCCCCTCCCACCCCTGCCCCACCCAGCCCTGTGGTGCTGTTCAAAAAAGATCCCACCAAAAACTTCCACATACTGGGGCCTTTGCATTTCTTACAGATGAAGGGTCTTCTGGCCATCATACCCTGGTTCTTCCTAGACAAGAGGCATAACTCCATTTGGGTAAGTCACTGTTAGGGGCTTGAGCATGGGCATTTTCCTAGTGATGAGACCTCAAAATTCTCCAGGATTTTAGGTGAAACGTTGACCACTGCCTGCAGGAAGATCATAAAGAAGTGGAAAACACCACTTTAAACATCAAACCCTTGATTATAATATTAATTTGCAAAACAAATTCCATGAGCTTCAACTTCTGCATCCATAAGATGAAGAAAAAGAATGCCTACCTCACACGGATGTTCTGCTCAGGGAATGCTGATTAAGTGAATCACTGAACTAATTAATTTGCTGAATAGAGGCATCAGAGTTCTGGGTTGCAAGCAATAGAAACTCAATAGAACTTACTTAAAGAGAAAGGGAATCTACAGACAAGACACCAGGAAGCTCACAGAACTGGCCAGAAGCAGAAGAGCCAGCCCAAGAGTGTGGGAACCAGAAGACAACGAAGGTCTTGCAAACAGAAAAGAGTCCCTTGGGTTCTGACGTGCCCCACTGCTGCTGGGCCTTCAACACCACGTCACCCCACTCACCCAGTGCTACTCTTCTGTGGGAAAAATAAAAATCGAAATAGGTCCCATTCTACCTGTCTGGGTCTCCTAGCTTCACCGCATAATGGTTGAAAAATGTCTGACTGTAACCATGTGAAGGAATTACTGCAATTTTGAAATGACCATTTCTTCCACATCCTGAGGAATTCATTTCAAATTGAGTCTACACTTGTATATCTGCCAGGGACTTGAGCACTTCTTCAGTCCAAAAAAAAAAAAAAAAAATGATGGAGGGACAGACATGTCAATGGACAGAAAGATAAATAAAAAGATAATCTCATTTAAAAAATAGCTGAAGGAAAATATGTCTCAGGCACCTGACTTAAGCAAGTGAGGACATTTGGACAATGACTTCTACTCTAAGCGTTCTGGCACCCAGGACTTGGAGGAAAATGTGATGGATTATGTGGTTTTAATTTTCCTTCTCACACCAGAATTTTCTCTCTAGAGACAAAATGTTTTCTGGCAATAATCTCATGCAGAAGATTTTCATTTGGGTTTGACATGAAAGGTGTTACATGAGCTAGTAGACAGTATTGCCAGTTACGATTTCACAAACCCAGGAAGGTTTTTGAAATGGATGCACCTCACGTGAAGTATTTTCTGAAGGCACACTGTATCTCGGAAATGTTTCTGACAGCCCCCCAGAGACAGGGCCCACATGCGTTGGCTCCTCCAAGGTCGCCCCCGCCCCCCCACATGCAGCCTGCTGGGTCTGGAAGTCCACCTGCAGTGGGCTTCCCCTTTCCCAGGTCAGATGTGCAAAACCAATCTCCAAACATGGCCCCAAGGTACGGCAGGTCCTCCATGGGCTTAGGCCTCAGACTCCAGACAGGAGAGGGCAGACTGCCCCTTCGTTCTGGAAGGTTTAAAACCCAATGTGTTCTCTTGCCCAGACAGCATAGCCTCAGCAGCAGGAGTATCTGCAGATGGAAAGGCTTTTTTTTTCTTCTTTTGTCTTTCTTTTTCCAGGAGCTCAGCGGCTGCCCCAACTCCCATACCATAACAGAACCTCTGTTACCTGGGACGCAGTCTGCCAGCATCGTGGAGGCTTGTCAGAAACTGCATCACCGAGGGTGGGAAGGGCATAGAAGCCAAGAGGTAAGCCCTACATCTTTACATGACACAGGAGAGAGTTGCGGGAGGCACTGGGAGCCTGAAAACCGCAGTGAGTTTGAATGCTGATAAAAATGACCAAAATGCTGGAAACCTCAACTTCATTTCAAAAAAAGGTTTGAGACAGGTGTGGTTTGTTTTTTGTTTTTTGGGTTTTTTTTCCATTTTAGGAAGAGATCAAGATGAAGGCACAAATAAAATCAGGTTAGTGAGATGAAGAGTGCCATCAAAGTGGTTTTCCAGAAATGCATGCCACGTGATCCCGTCCGTACAAGCTGGCTGAGCCCTGCCTGAAGAGCAAGCCAGCTCTCTGTGCGGCTGTGTAGAGAGGGGGGCTAGGGTGAGGTGTGGAGAAGGGGCCCGGACCCCGAGCTGGAGAAGGAACAGCAGAGGCCTGGATGGACAGACGACGTTCACCTTTCTTGGAAAGGACCATGTTTTCTCATGCTCCATCTTCAACAGACTGAACTCTACTTCCTCAGGAGCAGGTGTAGACCTTACTGTCCCAGATGCTTTCCCTGCTGCAGCCCCGTACCCCCACCCCCACTTGACCACCCCCTACCCGGACCCCATCCTTCTGGGCTCCCAGAACACTTCTCACACCTTTCATTCAGTGCGGCCAGATGCCTGCCTCTTACTGAAGGAACATCAGTCACAAGAGCACGTGGAAGAGAAGATAAAGTGTTTATGCTCGCCCCCCCCACCCCCCGCCCCGTGACGGGGAAGAGGGGCAGGGAGATACAGGATTCTCCTCTCCCTGGAATCAGATTGTTCCTAAAACTAGACCTGAAGTTGTCATTATTTCACTCAGGCCAGAGGACCTAGATGGACGGTGGGATGTGGGGGGCAGGCCTCCCCTCTTCTTGCCCCCACGCCCCTTACTCCTCCCATTTCCAATTAGCTCTAGCTGTTCCCTCTGTGGCAACAAGGCCAGGTCCCACCCACACTCGCCATGGCTCCCCCACCCCCCAGAACCCCACAAGCAGTCTAGGCCCAGTGTCCCTTCTCCTCTGGTGCAGGTGACTTTCATCTGGTGTGGGGACAGAGAGCCTAGGGGCCTGGGCAGAGAGTGTGAGGGGCTCATGGGAGGGCCAGCACACTGAGAGGGAATCAGAATTCCTGGGGATATTCCAGGGAAATTCAGTCCTGGCAGCCAGGGGCTAGGAAGTAAAATCTGGAAACTTTGTCTTCAATTTACAAGTGATGATAATGCCCCTGAGACTAACATCTGGATAACAAAGCATATGCACGTGCACACACACACACACACACAGAGTATTTGACTCTTACACCAAACTGATGACATACATAATTATTATCTCAACCTTACAGACCCGGAAACCCAGCCCTAGGGAAGTGAAATGACTTCCCCCAAAAAGGAGCAAAATGCTTAAGTGAGGTTTGAGTCTTCTGCTCCCACAAAGTATGTTGATGATAAAACAATCCATGAATTTTAGCAATTATTTCACATGCTGAAGAATTAACAAAATAAACGTAGAAAACATAACATAAAGGATCTACCTGTGTAAAAGAAATTACAATTAAGTCCCCCAATGTGAACTAATAACAGTCAAACTCAATGTGATAATGGTTATAATGAACCATGTCTGATTAATAAATTTTTTAGATCTTATTTGATTATTATAATCTAAGACCTATACACTTATGATATTTTCACAAATTATGCACTTCACAGTGTCAGCTTATAATGTTCTTATATTCCCTAAGAGATTAAGGTAATCAATTATTTTATAAGGTTTCACAGGCTTATCGTACTTCACAGGATGAGATATAAAGCAAATATAAAAACTTGTCTTTGCTTCACATTGACCTTGCATTCCAAACAGGAAGGACCACAGTATCATATGAGGCCAATTGGTATCTTTATAATTTGGCTTTTAAGATTGAATTCCTAAAAGGAAGGCTCTCAGCACACACAAAAAATGAAGTTAGGGTGGGTGGTCAAGACTGAATTTACGTACACCGCCACCAGGTGGAGGCAGAGTGCCATGGGTTGTGGAGTCGGCCAGGCTTGCTGGAGAATTTGCTAAAATTGCAGATGATGGTTCTAGGTTCAAGCCCTAGAGATTTAAAATCATACATGTTTCTATTTCTTATTTATTAGAAACATTTGCTGAAATAGCAAAATGCAAACAAACTATTAACAAACATTATATTTTATTTTATTTTTTTATTCATGAGAGACAGAGCGAGAGAGAAAGGCAGAGGGAGAAGCAGGCTCCCAAGGAGCAGGGAGCCCGATGCGGGACTCGATCCCAGGACCCTGAGATCATGACCTGAGCCGAAGGCAGACGCTTAACCATCTGAGCCACCCAGGCGCCCACAAACATTTTAAATAGCACTTTAGAGGGGTTTTATAAATGAGAAGTACACTTTCATTTTCCCCTTTACCTCTTAAGGTTCCTTTTCTCACACATACTTTCCAAAAAAATTATTGGCTCCTCCTTATGTTGCTTTCATGAGAAACCCCTCAAATCTCTGGATTGTTTGGCAAAAACTTCCAAAGCTCCATTTCAGGCTATGACCTATCTCCCTGTCTCCCAGCTAGTACAAGAACAAATGGTGAAGGACATTTGGAGGGTGGTGATGAGGAAGGTGATGGAGAGTGACCAGCTGTCCTGGTTTGTCTTAATCGGTCCCAGGAAAGCCCCTTAGTCCCAAGAAAACCAAAAAATAGATACAACTTTCCATTTCAGACTCTCTGCTCAAAGACCTTCATTTCTTTCCATTGGGGAAAAAAAGGCAAAATACCCCCACCCCTTGCTGAACCCCGCAAATTCCAGGTAGAAAAGCCCTCCTTTAGCATGAGTCTTTGCTGCTGGGCAAAGACCAGCACCTATTAATGAGGAAATGCTCTTTAAAAATGGAGATTTGGGGGGCGCTTGGGTGGCTCAGTCGTTAAGCGTCTGCCTTCAGCTCGGGTCATGGTCCCGGGGTCCTGGGATCGAGCCCCACATTGGGCTTCCGGCTTGGCTGGAGGCCTGCTTCGCCCTCTCCCACTCCCCCTGCTTGTGTTCCCTCTCTCGCTATCTCTCTCTGTCAAATAAATAAATAAAATCTAAAAAAAAAAAAAATTAAAAATGGAGATTTGGTAAGAATTACCTTCAAACCCTGCAAAGAAGAACCCAGAGATGCTGACCATGGAGGCAACGTCACAGTAGGAGGGCAGGGCCATCTCGCCCCGAGGCCCCCGGTGGGTACAGACAATGAACAAAGGCAACACATGGCACAAACACTATTAGAACAACACATTTATTTATTAAATCTGAGGCTGGGAAACTGAAGACAGCTGAGAAATATGGTTGAGTTCCTAACTTGGTGATGAATAAGCAGGCTCTAGTCTACAACTGCACAGTTGTGAGACTGCCGTATGTTATGTAAATAGCTGTGGGGCCCTTTAAGAAAAGAAATGGTGTGAAGACAAAGCTCTTTTGTACTACTGACTGAGGCCTACCTGATCTTCAGAGAATAAAAGAAAGGTCACCTGGATAGAGTTGCCAGATAAAATACAGGATGCCCAGTTCCTTTTAAATATCAGATAAACAATGAAAATGTTTTGGTATAAGTATGTCCCAAATACTGTATAGGACATACTTATACTAAATGTACTATCCGTTGTTTACCTGAAGTTCAAATTTAACTGGATTTTTATTTGCTGAATCTGGTAACCCTAAACCTGGGAACAAGAGGAAAGACCTGCGAGATGGGAGTGATGTAGGAAAGATGTTAGGGTTCAAAGCCAAAGGCCAAGAAAGAAATCTTGAGATGTCTTTGGTGCAAAAAGGTGGTTTTATGAAAGCACGGGAACAGGACCCGTGGGCAGAAAGAGCTGCACTGGGGTCGTGAGGAGTGGCCCATTATATACTTTCAAGTTGGGAGGGGGTTAGGGATAGCATAAGTCTCTAAGGAATTTTGGAAGCAAGGTTTTCAGGACCATGAGGAGGCTAGCTCTTTTGGGGAAAAGGTCATTTATTGCCATCTAATAAAACCTTAGTCATGAGACCCTTCAGATATATATCGGTGGGCCATATGCTTGGGGGATGATTGCCAACATGTATCTTGGGGGGTAGAGATAAAGGAAATTTCTAAAGGAATTTTTATATGTTAAAGTAGATTTACATGATCCTGGGGGTGGGTAGTGGGGCTAGGATTGCCTTTTGCCCTTAGCAAAGTGTCAACATCAAGGCAGTTGAGTCCCTAGAGGAATGTCACTCTGCCTGTTTCAAGGACTCGTCAATGCGCTGTAGGTAGTAAGGAAATTTAATAATTTCTCTCTTGCCTTTGTTTCCCACATCAGGAGGGGAGTGTTGTCACTAAGACAAAGGAACAGGAAGTTGGACAAACATCAGCTTGCCCATGAGGAGCAGCTCCATCATCAGAGAGCCCAGGAGTGTGGAGAAGAAATGTTGGATTCCATGCAGAAGCTCCAAAGAGGCCCTCCAAAAAGCTTCAACGTTTTCTGGTTTGCTTGTTTATGCTGGAGTGAATGATCAGGCATTGAAAACTATTTTATTGGCTGTGTTGGGGCATATAATGTTCCCTTTTAAGTGGTGGAAGGCCGGCCTTTCAAAAGAGGTGACAAAGTTCTTCTGATTAAAGACCCACACAAAAGAAAGGAATGGGGAGTGGGTGGAAGGATGAAAGAACAGGAGGGAATAATGGAAGGAGACTGCAGCTGATTTCTAGAAGGTGGGGAGCAGGTGGGTGGAGAAGGAAGCAGGTGGAGCTTGCAGGGGGACCTAAATTCAGAACGGCCAGGCACACCAGAGGAAAGGAAGTGGGCTTTGTCATCAAGGAGTGGAAACCTACAACCCCCGGCCCGCACCAGCAGCTGGCAGAGAGTCCCTGGCCAGGGGATCTGTGCCGGAACTGAAAGGGAGAGGGGTCAGTTTCTAAGACTAGAAACTGCAGGTCCAGCTGAGGATAGGAGCAAGTCATCTGGGCTGAAAATAGTAGGAGTGATTGAAAGTCTGCAGAGGGAGTGATTGGGACTCCGACATCTTCCTCTGCCCTCTGCCGGGGACACTGAGTGTGGGCCCAACCCCAGCCCCAACCAGGGGAGAAGTTTCCTCCCCAGAGAAAGGGAATGGCCTCAGAGGAAGGACCTCCACGTGCCTCCCGCCCTCTGCCCCAATACACAAACATAACTCACAGAACTTCCAATCAGTTTACTTATGCCACAATCTTAAACATAAACAGACAACCAAGGATCATCAACCATTGAAGGGAATTTCCTACCCTTCCCGGGAAGCCCCCCTCCCCTACCTGAAAATTACCAAAATAGACAGGGAAAAAAAAAAAAAACAACTATGTGAGGGGTGCCTGGGTGGCTCAGTTGGTTAAGCGTCTGCCTTCGGCTCAGGTCATGATCCCAGGGTCCTGGGATGGAGCACCGCATTGGGTTCCCTGCTCAGTGGGGAGTCTGTTTCTCCCTCTCCCTCTGGCCCTACCTCTCTCCTTCTCTCTGTCTCTCTTGCTTTCTCTTTCAAACAAATAAATAAAATCTTTTTAAAAAATAAGCCATATGAACAGGTAATAATGTCAAACACGGGGGAAAAAACTTTGAAACTTCTCATTATATCCTTAAATATGCAAGAAAACATTACCTACTCTTCCTCCTGTTAAAAAGAAAAGCAGCCCCCAAATGCAAGCATTTATGCTAGGCCCTGTCACCAAACTGGGGCTTAATACCGAACCTAATTACAGTTTCAGCCTCCCCTAGAAACGCAGTCTGAACTGGTCAGTCAGGAATTTTCTGGTCAGCTGCAATGAGGTCAATCCTTCACATGGGCCTTCTCCATCCCCCAAAGGAAGATGAGGTAATTCACCTAATGAGACCCCCGTCCTTTCCCCTAAGGGAAGATGACTTGGCCTGAAACAGTCCTTTCCTTGCTTTGGCTAGTAACTTCTTGCCCCAAACTCCTTCCTGTGAAATCCTCCCATTTTGTCCAGCTCCGGGGAGCATATCTCTGCTTGCTGGCTGAATGGGATGCTGCCCCATTCATGAAGTGTTTAAGAAAGCCAATTAGATCTTCCAATTTACTCGGATTGAATCTTGGTTTTTAGCATCCCCCCAAAAGAAAATACAATTAAAGTGAAACAACTGTAGAAAAAATACTCTTGGAAATTTTAAGCATGTTTCCAAAATAAAAACTCAATAGAAGGCTTAACCTATAAAGAAAGGGTCTCTCTCCCAAAGTAGAACAAAAAAGACAAAGACGTGGGTAATACGACAAGAAAATATAAAAGCCATAGAGAATCGATTCAGGAAGACCAATATTCACCTAAGAGATATTTCAGAAAACAGAGAACCGCGAAAAAAACTATCAAAAAATGATACTGAAAAATTCGCCTAACTGAATCATAAGAGCTAACAGGTATTGGGTGTTTCTTATGTGTTTTATAAATATTAACTCCTTTAATCCTCCCAGGAACCCGATGAGGTAGCTACTATTATTATCCCATCCTACAGAGAAGGAAGCTGAAGCGCAGAGAAGTGGAGAAACCGCCCGGGGCTAGGATTCAAACCCGGAGCCCACGCTCGGGAATTCGGTGTGCTTTAGTCTGGGTGGCCCATGGACCGCACAGGTGTCCTCGCTGCCTCTTCACCCCAAGTGCAGCTGCAGGCAGGCAAGAATGAGGGAAGGGAGGGAGGGAGAGAGGCAGGAAAGGAAGGAGAACAAACACAGAGCTCGCCTAGGCTGGCCCTGGGTGCGCGACAAAGTGCGTCTCAGCCTCTCAGCCACCCAAACCCGAGGAAGCAGGAGACTTGATCTCCCGCCTCGCATTTCCACTGGTCGTGCATGCCCCTGGGCCTTCTAGCCTCCCCCTCCCGGGCCCTTCGTGGCTGCTCCATCCGGCCTCCCAGGGGCCGCGAGGGAAGCCAGATCGCGCTGCAGCAGCCCAAGAGCCCACGGTCCCCCAGCAGGTGGGCGCGGGCCAGCGGGGCACCCAGATGCTTGCGCGTCGGGCCCCTGCTCGGGAGCCGGTAGCACACGCGGGTGCCGAGCGGACCCCCGGGGTCCCGTGCTCCAGGGGGAACAAGGAATTCCTGGGGCCGGTGGGGGTGGGGCAGGCCGAAAGGCAGGTGGCCTGAGGAATGAGGAGAGACCTGTTGAGTCAGGCCTGCCGGGGACAGGAGGCCCGGGAGCCCCTGCCACTGAGGGCTTGGTGTGGACAGAGACAGAACGTCGATGGAAACCTCCACTTTGAGGCAACCCCCCTTTGAGGCCTTGAAGAATGTCGGGGGGACGCCAGTGATCTTCCCAGATGGCCGTCAGTAAGTGGCAGCCAGGAGAAGTGGGGGAGACCCACGGGTGGATAGGGCACCCTTCCCTAGGGGAGTCCGGAGACCGGATCGCTGACGACAACAGCTTCAATACAGCCAGAACCTCGCTGAGCTGCTGCCTTGGGCCAGGACTACTCCAAATACTACATCTGTGTCACCTATGTTCATCCTCACAGCACTATCACCAGGCTCTCCATGATTTCACAGACAAAAACGCTAGCACAGAGAGGATCAGCCCCTTCACCAGCACCATAGCTGGCCTGTGGGGGAGCCAGGGTCTGAATCGGGGCCATCTGACCCTGGTGTCAGGATGCTTCGCCATCGCAGTGATCAGCCAATAAATGAAACAGGCTTCCCACCATGTGAAAATTTGGAACGCCAAGAATAAAAAGATGATCCTACAAGCTTCCAGGGGAACCAAGTGCAACAGAATGAGAATCAGAATGGTACTAGTCTTCTTAGCAGCAACCCGAAACAGTGGGGAACTAGTGCAACAACTTCAAAATTTTAAAGATGATACATTTTTAACCCAGGATTTTACATCCAAATTGTTGATCAAGTATGAAAAGAGGATTAGACTCAGCAAAATGAACGTCCTTTCTTAGAAAGCGACTAGAGGATATGCACCAGCAAGACCAAGACATAAGCCAAGAAAGAAAGAGGAAGACGTGGCCTCCTGAAAACAGTAAATCCGACCTAGAACCATTAAGAGAAGATGCCAGGTTGGGGCACCTGGGTGGCTCAGTCGGTCGAGCATCTTCCTTCAGCTTGGATCATGATCCCACGGTCCTGGGATGGAGCCCCACTTTGGGCTCCCTGCTGAGCAGGGAGCCCGCTTCTCCCTCTGCCTGCGCTCCCCCTGCTTGTGCTCTCTCTCTCTGTCAAATAAATAAATAAAATCTTTAAAAAAGAAAAAAAAAAGAAGATGCCAAGTTGATGACGGTGTGGCAGGACTACAGAAGCTCCATTCCACAATAGAGCAGGAAGAGACAGGGCTTCATGAAGGAGCTTCCAGAAAAAAAGGGGACCCAATAAGGATAGAGGAGATGATGGAGCACGTGACAAGAAGATGCAATCTGCGGTGCATAATATTTGCAGTTATAATGATGCAAACACTAACTATGGATATAACTAAAAGCCTGAGAAAATTTGGGGGAGAGGATGAGGAGGGAAAAGTGGAAATATTAAATCTTCATCTCGTATAACATTTATAAATTTAAAAATTGCAATATATGCACTGTCTTTAAACATGGGAAGGTAACTGCCAGAGAAAGCTGAGAAAATTTCAAAGCAGTTCAAAGCAAAAAGATGGGCAGCTGGTGTAGGGCTGGGCAGGGAACCATGTTTTGTATTATAAGCATTTTAGCACTATCTAATTTCTTAATTATGTATATACTTACTTAATTTTTTTAAAAAACCTTAAAACTTATTTTTTGAAGAGGCAAGCCCATGAGAGGAATCCATGCAATTAAGAACACAGCTCACGGGACGCCTGGGTGGCTCAGTGGGTTAAGCATCTGCCTTTGGCTCAGGTCATGATCTCAGGGTCCTGGGATGGATCAAGACCCACCTTGGCTCCCTGCTCAGCAGGGAATCTGCTTCCCCCCTCCAAGTGTGCATGTGCTCTCTCTCTCCCTCTCTCAAATAAGTAACTAAAATCTTTAAAAAATAAAAAAATACAACTCAGGGATCCCACAGGTTCTTTCCCCAATTTTGCTCCATGGCACTTGACCAGCTCTTTGTGAATCCCCATCCTTGACTCCTCACCTCTATCTCCAGTTTGCGCACCATCTTTAGTTTTGATTATCTGGTATATCCTCCGGTTCCCCATTCTGACATCCACCATCAGCTTGCTTTCTGTCATTGAGTTTGATATCTCAAACTCTCGCTTCCTCCCCACCCTTTCTGCCAACTTGTAACACAAGTGGCTGGGAAGCATGGCTTTAATCAAACAATTACAGGTATCCCCCGCTTTTTGAAAGTTCACGTTGCGCCACTTTGCTTTTAAGAAAAACCGACATTGGTACCAGGTTTTGCTGGAAAAAAGAAATGCGAAGGGGATTTTTGTTTCTACCAAAAAGGGGGGAAAGCAAAAACAGCCTTCAGCATTTGTGTTTGCGGTGAGCTGTTCCAGAGGCAGGGCGCGCTGCGGAGCAGCAAGAGTGGCGCCACCAAGCGCCTTCTTCGGGAACTACACGCAGCGTGTCAGCGTCAAGCTGTGGCAGCTTTGAACTGTGTGTGAGCAGCTGTGCTTTTCTCAATTTATTTTGCGCTTCCCTTAGCAAAATGTGTGCTAACGTATCAGAAAAGCCTAAAAAAGGTTAATTTTTAAGGCATGGGAATGCTCATTTTTTCCACATAAATTAATGGTAATTGTTTTTTTGCTTTTCACCATTTCTGCTTATGAAAGATTTCACAGGAAGCCTCTCTACTTTCAGAAAGCAGGAGAAACCTGTAAGGAAATATAACCTGTTGTAATTTTGTGACTCTGACCAAATCACCTCACTTCTCAGATCCCTTGTCTGTGAAGTGAGGGACTGAGTCTAGATGATCTTAAATCTCCTTGTACCTCCAACGTTCTATGGTTTGTACCCTGAACGTAAGGCTGAGTTGGCAGAGGTATATAAAAATAATTACAAAGGAAGTGATGTCATCTAGTCTATGATTAAGGAAAATAATTCTCTGAAAAGTCATATTGGATTCCGTTCACTTTAAAAAGAAATGTGAAGAGCGCCTGGGTGGCTCAGTCGTTAAGCATCTGCCTTCAGCTCAGGTCATGATCCCAGGGTCCTGGGATCGAGCCTCGTGTTGGGCTCCCTGCTCGGATGGGAGCCTGCTTCTCCCTCTCCCCCCTTCCCCTGCTCGTGCTCTCTCTCTCAAATAAATAAAGAAAGAAATCCTTAAAAAAAAAGAAAGAAAGAAAGAATGTGAAACTCTATACCTGAAACTCAAAGAATCAATGGTCCAGATCTGATTCAAGCTAAAAGTGAGCTTAAATGGAGAGCAGAGGGTCCCAAAGTCATGGTACTAGACAGTCTTGATCAAACTTCTCTTATGGGCCCTTTTATGAGAGAGGTATTCAAATCCATATCATAATGCCCAAGTGACCTCTTAATGCAAAGGAGGGAGTGTGGTTTTAATTCCCCAGCCCCTTGGGGAAGACAGAGGTTAGCTAGAAACAGACAACGGCAGAGGTTCCCATTAAGAAAGATGGGCCCAGATGACAAAGGAATAAAATAAGAGCCCCCCAAAATGCACACATTTCCCGTTAAAGGAAAGAAGGATTTCACTGTTACAGGCAAAGGTTTTTTTCTTTCTCTGAAGGTATACAACATCCAACTGTGAACTTGTTAAGTGGGTCTTGGAACCAAAAGAGAAATAATGGTGTGCATTTATAATTACTAATGGGGAAGATGTAAATGGCAGGCTTAGCATACCTTCTAGAGTTAGGGAGAAAATCTTGTTAGGTATATGAGATTCCAGAACCCTCATGTCACTTACTAGAGTAGATTTGATGGACCCTTGGAATTGTATTCCAGCAGGATGCACTGAGATCCATGGAGGTCAGTCCCTTGAAGTACTAATAATTCGTAAGTCTTTCAAAATACAAGAAATTAAGTAAATATTATATGTCTTGAAGTAGTACACACACATACGCACACACACATTCTGAGAAGCAAAAGAGAACTGAAGGCCAAAAGAAAAACAACAGAAATGAACCTTAAAAATCTTAAAGGAAAAAAGGAAATCAATAAGGATTCTCTGGCCTTTGCTAAAATGTAATTGATTTTTTTGACATAGATAACTCTATCCCTATAAATGGACTCATTCTTATGTTATGGCTTTGGACCCTAAACTGGGACACATGAAGACAAAATAATAAAAGCATTTCTTGGTGATGAAAAGTTTTCCACCTTGTATATATTCAATATACTCTTCTTGAACTAACAGGGGCTATTTACTGAAACTTCCTAATGTCAGGTATGTCACTCAGCACCTGACGTATTTTGGCCATTTCATAGCAATCCCCGTGACATATGAGCTCTGAGTGGTCACATTTGCAGATGAAGAAATTGGCATAGTGAGATTAGGGAACATGCCCAGGTCTCACAGCTAGTGAGTCCATGTTCTGAACTATGCTACTGCTGGTTGGTCCATCAACAATGGTGGGAGAAGTGACCCAACCCTGGCTAGAATTAGACATGATCATCTGGGGGGGTGCTAGTAACGAGAAATTCACAAGAAGTAGGGAAGCATTTAAGATCATAGAATACGGTGAGTTTTTAAAAATAAAGACTACGTGGGGCGCCTGGGTGGCTCAGTAGCTAAGCGTCTGCCTTCAGCTCAGGTCATGATCCCAGGGTCCTGGGATCGAGCCCCGCATCGGGCTCCCTGCTCAGCAGGGACCCTGCTTCTCTCTCTCCCTTTGCCCCTTACCCCCACCCATGCTCGCCCTCTCACTCTCTCTCAAATAAATAAAAAATAAAGACTACTTGATATTAGATATGAATTTCTAAATATTTAAACACCATTCGAGCATGAGCACTGATTGATTCAATAACCAGATGCCCGCCACATGACCGGTGGGTCATCCCAGGGACCTGAGAATTAACATCTCCTTGCAACTCTTTGATCTGTGAAAGAGGGCCCGGCACGGTGTAACAAAACAGCTTTTATACTCTAGGCCCAGGGAAGAGGATGTACCTCTCTGGCTTTCAGTGGAGGTTCAGAGGGTTCAGTGGGTGACCTGGGCCTCTGGGTGGGAAATTGCTGCCAGGCGCCTGTCCGAGAGACCCAGTGAAAAGGACCCTGTTCAGAACAGTAATGCACATTTGCCTACAGATCTTCCTAATTGAATAATAAGAGGAGCAGAATTAAAAGTTTCCTTCATCTCTCCAGCCCCAGAGGCCCTTATGCTCATCAAAGAGGTCATGAATGTCTACCTGAAGCTGGTCTAAGTGTGGGTCTGATATGTTGGGGTGGAAGGGAGTTCCCCACAAGCCCAAAAATGTGTTTGAAATCTCATATTTCATCTTCTAAAATCATGCTCATTTTTATTTCGTCCCCATAATGAATCCGTCCTTGACTTAAGACAAAATTTCCCTCCTGAAATATTCAGTAAATCTGACACTCCGCAGAGAGGCCCCATGATTGTCTGAAAGCTTTCCTGAAGCCCCGCTCAAACCCGAGTCTGATACCCCATGCACTTGTCCCTCAAATGAGAAGCAGGGCTGCTAGAGAGAGCTCTGTCTAGGGGCGTGGGGGGGCTGTGGCCCACACACCCCAGAGCCTGGCCAGCTGCCGATGCTCCCGACAAGCCAACGAAGACATGAATGAATGAATGAATGAATGAAGAAATGAACAGACAGAGGTGGTGACTCCTTGCACAGTATCACTTTTAAGGAGCCCTGTCCAAGTCCACTATGACCTGCACGTGAGCAGTTTTCACCGATGCCCGAGGCACAAGCCAAACACGTGCACTCAAGACAGACTTTCAGAACAGACCCCTCTTCAAAGGACACCTCTAGCAGGAATAATTAGGCCCAGGGAAGAGGATGTACCTCTCTGGCTTTCAGTGGAGGTTCAGAGGGTTCAGTGGGTGACCTGGGCCTCTGGGTGGGAAATTGCTGCCAGGTGCCTGTCCGAGAGACCCAGTGAAAAGGACCCTGCTCAGAACAGTAATGCACATATGCAGGAATAATTAATCGCCCGGGAAAAGGGAACCTGAACCCGAGAGACCGAGCAGCTGACAAGAGGGGAATGCTATATGGAAACCGATTAGACATGGGTGTTAAACATCCCCACCGTCTGCCACAGGAGAATCAATCATGTCACCAACAGCAATTTGCAGGTGGGGGAAGGTTAAGGAGAATGGAACAGGAGAGCCGGGACACACAGAAAGGTCTCTAAGGTAGAAGGGGGCGTCATAGCACCTGGGCCAGGACCCTTCCAACCCAGAGACGGAGACACACCGGCTCATCTGAAGGCAGCCGTGGTGACCTGGCTCAACACTGAATGTCGGGGGGGGTCCAGAGGGCAAGAACAGAGAGGTCTCCCCTCTCGGAGCGCTGGATGGTTGCCTGGCAGAGTGGTATGGCAGAATGGCAAGTGTGGCAGTTGAAATGCATTTATATGACAGCTAAATAATTGCATGCCATATTTTACTCGGATACGGAATAACATTTGCATTTTTGTAGGCTTCAAACAAGAAGGATGCACCAATTGTGCCTTCCATGTACTTTCAAAGTTAAATAAGAAACAGCCTATAAAATTAGGAAAGGGATTTATAATCTGCCTCGATCCTTGGGCTAGAGTTTGATGTCTGTGGATTTCAGAGTCTAACAACGCTGGGTCAGTTGATGTGACACGTCCAGAACAGGCACGTCCATCCACAGAGACAGAAAGTCGATGCGTGGCCACCTCGGGCTGGGAGGAGGAGGTGGGAGAAATGGGGAGTGACTGCTGGGACAGCGTTTCTTTATGGGGTGATGAAAACTTCCCAAAATGTATTGTGCTGAGGGTTACACAATTCTGCAAATCTACTAAAAACTGTTGGATTGTGCACATGAAGTGGGTGAGTTGTGCATAAATTATATCTGAATAACGCTTTTAAAACAGAACAAGAAAACCCTGGGTCAGTGTCCTAATTCTGCCACTTGCTAGTTGTGTGCCCTTGAGAAAGTTACTTACTCTTCCCTCGGTTCCCTCATCTGTACAATGGGATGATCTGATATGATGACATGACATGATAACACTAGCTAGGTGATGGGAATTCTCAGTCAGGTCCCGTATGTGAGCGGGCCAAGCCCAAGGTCCTGCCCATGATAGGAATGCAATACAGGTCAGCTACCTGTCCATGTGTCCCAACATAACAAACGAATTTATCTGAGAAGTGAAGTTTGAGGTTGGATTGATGGTTCCCACTGGAGGACCCTCAGACCTCCAGGGAGTCTAGAAAATAGTCACCAAGTTTCATCTGGCTATTTCCTGCCAGAGAGCCGACCTCAAGTTGCATTTACTGCAATCCGGCTGCCCCAGACTGCGAAAACATCAAAATTCTTTGCTTTGGGCTGGAATTAGATGAACTCAGCATGGTTATTCACTGAGCCCAAGTTCGGTTGGCAATTATATAAGCCTTTGGCTAATTGTTTTATTATGAGTTGGTAAATGCTGTTCATCTGAGAGACAAAAATCTTTCAAAACACGGAGCGCATGGAGTAAACTAATGGAAGGAGTTTTGGTGGCGAAGGCGCCGTGAACCACTGAGCCAGCGCCTCTGAACACCGTCTGCTCTGTAGTTCGGGCTGAGTTTTGGAGGACAGGTGCTTGTCGGAGACAGGAAAGGATGGCATCTTGCGCCACTCCATTGTGCCAGAATGTTAGTGCAAGTGACAGCTCGGAGCCTGAGAGATCTGGAGTGGGTGGGGAGGAGAAGAAAGTTCTCTGACTCCTTCTGCTCCTTCTCAACTGCTTAGATCTACTTGTGGCCGCAGGATCCAGGGCATTTTGAAAGCCACTCCAAGGTCATCTGGCTCACATTCCTGTCACTAAGGTCGTCTTTTATCCAGTGACACAACTAAGGTCAAAGCCATGGTCCTAGTGACTCTTGTCCCGGGACAAACGGAAGCTCGATGTGGCTTGTTTCACTTTCTAAATCAACGCTTATGGAGCACTCTGAGTCTCAGGCAGCATCTGCCGGGCTCAGCAGCGGAGTTAGCTGCTAGAAGGAAGAGCCACCTGGGGACTCTGGATCCAGGTGGGTCTGATCTCGTTCAGGGTGTTCAGTGTTTGTGCCTTGTCAGCAATGCATACAGCACGCTGGACGCTGGCCCTTCCCAGACTTGGGAGCTACCCCTTTGTCTTTGTGTCAGCCAGCAGAGAAAGGCTTCTGCCTATAGACGTTCAAAGGAAGAAAAGGGCTGACAGCTGTCTTCGAAGAGACTTCCCGCTGTGGCAGTTACGCACTCACTGACCTGACTGTGGGCTACGGTCTGAGCTTTGGTCTTGAGTGGATGCAGCATCGGAGCACGGTCACGGGGCCATAAAGCCGTTCTCTTCCTGAAGGTAGATCTGAGAGGGAAGCCTCCTGGCTCTGGAAAGGTGTTGGGTGGCCCTGGATCAGGACAGAGAGGAGTTAGGCAGATGAAAGGTGGCGATTGTAAGGCTGCCTGGGCCAGCTGTCTCCACTTTAGGGTCTGACTTACCAGTAGGTTGGGAACCCTTAAAAGATGAAGGTTAATGCCCCCCGGGCACCGCAGCCAACCAAGACAGAGGTCCAACAGACACCGCCCACCTTTGTCGTGGGGCCTCTCCTTTTTTTTAGTTCCCATGGTGACTATGCCCTTGTGATGGAGTGACACCGTCTATCTTTAAATGCATGAAAATATTCAATCCAATTAATCAAATCTCAGAGTCTTGAAAGCCATGCCATCTCTCTCAAATTTTGACCCAAACTGGGATCTAGTTGGACCCCCAAAAGATAATTTATCTTCCCATTCTTTGAGGGAGTCTCACTGAGCACACTAACATTTACTGAGTGCCTAGGCAGTGCCAGGCAGAATGCTAAGAACTTGGCTTGCACTAACTCATCTAATCCGTCTAGACATCTCATGAGGAGGGTTCTGCTATTACCGCCATTTACAGATGCTGAGCCTGAAGCACAGAGAGGTTAAGTAATTAGCCTAAGAGAGTGCAGCTCCTAAGTGGGGAAGGCAGTGTTTGAACCCTCGCAGTCCAGCTCCAAAGTCAATACCCTAACCCAGTGTGTCACAAATACTAAGAACAGTCACCACTTGGAAGGTCTTCTCCAAGGAAAAGAAAATTAACTAGATGTCAAGCTGGCCCTTGCTGGAGTTTTGAGACTCTTGTCGGGAGTTGAATCTAGTCTTTGTGAATGAATAGAAATAGGAGTGATGAGCCTGGAAAGGGGAAGGAGGACTAGCTGAGCCCCTTGTTCTGGGAGTGCCCTCCCCACCTGTCTCGTTGGAATTCCCTGCTCTTGCAGTCACTCCTTTGACCTGTCATATATTATTCATCCAGTAGACTTGTACTGAGCACTTTCTATGCAACCGACACTAGAGACGCCAAAGACACACATACAGTGGCTGTACCCCCCCCCTCCCAGGACCTCTCAAACATGGTAAGAGGTTGCCATTGACTTCCACCTAAATTACTGAATTAATCCTCAGAATCACCCATGAAGTAAAGGAGGTGGGAATTGATATACCCATTTTGTAGCTGGGAATACTGAGGCACCAAGTAGCTTACTACTCTGCTTCCATGTCTCCAGTCATCACACCGGCTTGAATCCCAAATGAAGCTCTATTTCAAGTGTTCTGCCTTCTTGCCTCCATATATCTAAAGGACACTTACATGGCCAATTTCTTAGTGGGCTTTCACTAGTCAACAATGAAATGAGAAATAAAGATGATGGAGAGTTGTTCCACTAGACTAAATTTCTTCTATTTGAAGAACTATCCCCTATCCTGAAATTATGTTCTTCCTACCTTTTGGTATTAAAATGTTCTTTTATAAATATTAATAGTGTTTTTTTTTTCTGTGCACTTTCATGGCAAAATAAAACATGGGTGATTCTGTTATTTTCTGAACCCGTTTGCTGTTCTTTGGACCATTGCCCTAAAATGCACATGACCCCAGAAAGACAGTAAGCACAGCCCACCTGCCAGGGCCATAGATGAGCCTCTCACTATGCACTGTTCCTAAGGTGCCCGAGAACATGACCTTGACTGGGAGGGCAGGAACGCTGTGAGGAGACTTGGATCAAGAAAAACAAAGAGCAGGGATGTGTTGCCATCCCTTTACTCTGATTTACACAAGACACATGACTTTCCATAGCCATGGCAACTAGCCAAAAATGATAAGGCTGATTAATTCCACAAGTGCATTATTCACATGTCACCAAATATTGACTCTTACCTACCCCCTCCCCCGCAACCATCTGCCCTGGTGTGTCAGATCAAAATAAATCAGCGAACAAAAAGTGGCAGGCAGATGACACCCCAGGGATGCCACAGCCAATTGCCTAAGTCCCAGTGCTAGGCTGAGCTCTGAGTGGCTTCCCCACTTCTCCATCTTTCTTCTTCCCCAGTGGCCAGGAGGGCACGCCCACGGGTTTTAGGTGGCAGCAGGGTATGTGGGGAGCACAATGGTCGGGTGGGAGCTGTGGAGTGAAAAAGACTGAAGAGGTCCTAGGAAGTGATGCTAATAGTAAACCATTTACTGATATATTTGTGTACCGGGCATATAAATGCCATAAGGATGTTTAACCCTCACCACAGCTCTGAGATAGAGGAATGATCATTATTCCCATTTTATGGATGAAGGACTACAACCCATTTATGTTAATCGACTTGCCCAAAGCCAGACATCGAGCATTTCACGGTCTGAACTCAAAGTTACTGCTTTTACTCCCGACCTAAGCCAACCCACCTTCACTGCCGCCTGGACGTGTTTCTCAAGCTCTCTGTGCCTCCACTTTGGCATCTTGATAATGGGACCGTTACGGTACCCAGTTTACACAGTTGTTGGGAGGAATCAAAGAGCTAATACATGTCACGTACCTACCATAGGCTGGGCACAAGTAGGTGCTCAATATGCATGGCTATTCTTATGGACATTGTTGTTACTTTTATCACGCAATATCGCAGTCCCTAGTGGGATGAAGGGAGTGTGGAGGACACAGACTTTACAACAAGCAGAGGAGATATTTGGGTGTGTGAGCAGTCTTGGGGACCAAATGTCCAGAGAGCGACGTTTCTATCCCCAGGGGAGGATAAGTCATTTCCTCTGTACCTGCTCACCCTGGGTTGAACATTTCTATGCCCTGTGGACCTCCTCAGCAGCTCATTCTCCTTCTCAAGTCCTTCTGTCTCTTCTCTTCTGACAGCTCTCCAGAGAGGTGACTCACCCCATCTTCCACAGCCCTCTCTCCCGGAGTCAAAAACTGCTAGACTGTCGGGTGAGCAGTAGTTAAAATGAATCTCCAAATCAGCGGCCCACTGGTGGAGTGTGTGTGTGTGTGTGTGTGTGTGTATACCACACCCACAGAAACTCCCAACAAAGCACCGAGGAAGGTCAGCTCATGGCTCCAGCCGGCTCATTTTTAAAAGCAATTTCCAGCATTTTCCCCTCCACTGCTTTCCACCAAACGACAGGCAAACACAACAATTAATCGACCGAAACATCCCTCACAGCTGCTACCCGTCTTCACACGAGGCAAGTGATGCATACCAGTATCTTTAAATTTTGTAACATGGAAAATACAACCAACAACCCCTGTGAACGAAGAGTTATTTCTGTGAGTTTTCTTTTCCAGCATCTGAAGCCGATGACTAAAATCCCAGTCACCAGCTTGAGTGTGTCACAAATATGCTTTTTTCCCACACGACCTTTTGCCACCACTGACTGCGTTTTCAAAAGTAGCCCGAGGCCAGAGAACAGCTGTTTGCTGGTTCCCTCCGGAGCAAGCTGCAAATGGCACATCGTTGGCTTGTGCTTTTTGCTTCTTTGAGGGATGCGCTTCAACGTGCCAAATGGAAGGGAGGAATCATAGAATGGATAATAGGATGTTAAAACTGGAAGTTTCATCTAGTCACCAACATATACCAGACGAGAGAAAAAGCAAAGTATAGATTTGAAAAAGAAGAGAGCACCAGCATGATCATCACTCCTTATGCTGGACTGGTCTAGCCTCAACTCGTCTCCCAGAATCACCTTTACAGAGTGGTCCAGATTTGAGTTTATGGTATGAAATCCGTGTGGGATTTGGGAGGTGGAAGCGAGGCAGCAGGCCCTTCCCTCTGGTGGTTGCTGTGGATTAAAGGAGGTGGGAGGAAGACACAGGGGCCAGTGGATTTCAGTTTGCTTTCACTTCTCCCTGTCGTGCATCCAGCTCTCCTTCCCAGCTGCTGACCCGGCAGCCAGCAGTGGCCACAGGCCCCCCGCAGACACTTTGCTGTGAACCCCAAGGGAGCAGCCGTGATAAGTAGACAGCCTTGCACAGACTTGTACCTGCCCCTTCGTAGCCCTACTCCACGGCTGGAAGAGCAGCTTGTCCCTGTGAGCTCTGAGCAGTCACTGGTGCCCCGCTGCTTCAGGACCTTTCTCCAACCTTCCTCCTCTTTTCTAACCTGTACTTCCCCCGCACCTCCCATAATGGTAGGGTCTCCTTGCTGGAATATACCCTTATTCCATAATGCTCGTAAGGATTCCACCTCCCTGATTGGACCTTGGCTGAGGCACTCTGGGACCCCTGAGCCCGATCAAGATAAGGAGTGGTCAAGTGTTAAAGAAAGAGAATTGTCAAGAAATTTTCATGAGTGGGGCACCTGCTGGCTCAGTCCATAGAGCATTCGGCTCTTGATCTCAGGGTTGTGAGTTCAAGTCCCACGTTGGGTGTGGAGCTTACATAAAATAAAATAAAATAAAATAAATATAGAAATTTCCTTGAGAGATGCAACTATGCCATGCGTCCCCACCTACCCCTATACCTCAAGTCTCATGATGGCCACCATGGGGCCCCTAGAGAGCTTTGATATGTGCGCCCTGCAGCTAGAGATGGAGGGCTGCCACCTAACTCATGCCTCAGAGAGAACCAAGCAGAGAACGAAGGTGACTGCCCTGGGTTCCTCTCACTTGCAAAGTTTGGGGGTGGGTAGAGTGGGTAGTGGCTTGTCCTGGGTCCTGACCAATAGGACTAGTGAGAGGGGTAGAGCAAGCTCAACAGCAACAAGCACAAGTGGACTCAGGACGCCTGTGGACGAAGCATCACCAGCAACCGCCGGGAATGGAGATGCACCCACCAGACCAAGGGATCTGCAGGAGAGCTCAGTGATGGGAATCTTGGCGGCACCCTGGAACCACCTCACCGGAAAAGTGGTGTTTGATACCTACTGACCCAGAAAGCATGAGGCCAGTGTCTGGCCCTGGTCAGCACCTCATTTACCATTCCTTCCTCCTTCCTCTCTGACCCTGGAGGGGTCACAAATTACCTAGCAAGCTGAAATGGGACAGGGCCAGAGAAAAGGCAAAGATTTGTCATAAAATTAAGTTCAGAGTTTTGGTTAATCTCTTGGAATGGACATAATTGAACTGAGATCGTGTTTTGTGATGTGCAGTGAGCATGTAAGTGAGAGTGAGTGGGAAATGATGGGCCTTCTGGAGTTTTTACCTAGGGGTGGGAGAGTGTTTCCGTATCATTTATGCTAAGGTGGAAAAGAAAAATGAAGTTGCGTTTGCTCACGCCCAGAGGCTGGGCACTGTGCATGCTGGTTACAAATGTCGAGGCGGGCACCGGGCCCCATGGTCCTCACTCGTGCTTGCGGAGCTCTGGATTCCCCTCGTGAAGCCTCAAGGCAGCTGTAAAGCCTGGGAGAGAGGACAGGTCAAGGTTCTAAGCTGCAGGGGCCATCCAAGGCACTGAGGCCTCAGAGTATGAAGGAGGGCTGTGCTAAATGGCAATATCGGGGTAACTTTGGCCACAGACTCTCGTGGAAACATTTTGTGGTTTTCATAACTGCTACGAATCCCAGAGCATCGGAAAATATGTCCCTGTTGTTCTTCTATGACAATGGTTCTCAACCAGGGGTAGTTTTGGCCCCCAGGGAATATCTGACAACATCTGGAGGTATTTTGTTTGCCACACCAGCGGGTGGAGGCCAGGGAAGCTGGTGGACATCCTATACAACCCGGGACACCCCGCACCACAAAGATCCACCTGGACCAAAAGGTCAGTAGTGCCGGAGTGGAGAAACCCTCCAGGCATCCATCTTCCTTTGGGGAAATTCATAGCTAAGATGCCCATGCTATAAAGTGCTGGTTTCCCTGCGCCCACAAACTGGCCCACAGGAGCCCCCCCCACTTTGGAGGGCAGCTAGGCCTGGAGCCCCGTACCAGCGTGCAAACAGATGCTGGCCACTCCCTAGCACAGCAAGGTCTATTAAAAGAGAAGATGCACAGCAACACCTGTTCTACCAGGCAGCAACAGGCGTCGGAGTCCGCCGGCTCACACCCCTGCGTCCCTGCTGTGTCCTGCCCTACGTGATGGTCCTGCAGCGTCTCGGGTGTGGAACCTCACCTGCACGACCTTCACCTCCCACACCAGCCACCGGGACTCCGCCCACTTGGTTTCCGGCTGGCAAACCTGATGTCTCTTGCAAACCAAGTCAAGGTGGAGGTCGGAGGGGGGGCGGGGGTCATTGCTTCTCCTCTCAGAAGAACCAATTCACTTTCTTTCTGAGCCACTCAGTGTGCAGATAGGGTGACTGTAACCCCCACTATGATCCCGGCATGTCCCTCCTGTACCTCTCAGTAAGTGTGGGCATCTGTGTCCCCAAGACCCTGCTCCAGCTTGTTCAGACTGAGCACCCCACTTTCACCCAACTCATCTCATTTATTCAGTTCACCGAGGCACTCAAAATCATCCCCCCCTAAAATGTCAGGGGACACAGGTCCTCTGCCTCTCTCCAAGGGTACGGCCAAGTGCTTTGAAGGGCATAGCAGGGAGCAGACGGGGGAAAGCTCAGAATCGTCTCTCTGAGCAGAGCCGCCAGCTTTCTTTCCTCTCTAGAAACAACCCTGTTTGTTATTTTGAGCCATGACTGGGACGACACTTACGACACACAGCAAAGCGGGAATTATCTTTAGGAGCAGAAAGACGAAGACATACTGGGAGTCTGATAAGATAAAAGCGGCTGCAGATAAAAGCATTTATAAAGAAAGATGATGGCTATCTGCCAAACAGGAGCGAGGAAACTCACCCAGCACACACAAAGAAATGAAAAGAAGTCAAGCCAAATTCTGTGATGTGCTGCACGCGAGCTAGCATCCTTCCCCGCGAGACGACTCAGCAGCGGGACAGAAAATGGAAGGGGGGTGTTGGGTGTTGGGGTTTGGGGACACTGTGTAACCTTGGACAGCAGTTTCCTGTGTGTAGAAAGGAAGGGAAGCCACCCGGTTTACCCCTCGAACTCAAGCAGATGCGGGTTATGGCGCCTTGCGTGCTGGGGAAGCATCAGATGTGTAAGGTTTACCTTCTCAACTGTCGCATACAGACGTTGCTTGGGAGAGCTGCTGAAAAGACAGATTCTGGGCCCTAACTCCAGAGATGCCGAATCAGCAGGTTTGAGCTGGGACCCAGGAATCTGGATTTTGGACAAGCACTTCAGATGATTTCTGAAATAGGAAGCCTCTAACAACCCTGTGAGGTAAATACTGTTACGATCCCCATTTTACACGTGAGGAAACTGAGGCACAGCTAGTTTGTGGTAGAGCCAGCTCCCGAGAGATCTCAGACTCGAGAAATGAGAAGAGAGGTTGTCAAAATCTGGCCCGGGACTGCTCTCCCTGCCCCCTCCTCGGAAGCAGCCAACAGAACCGTAGCCCGTTCCCAGAAGCTTCCAGCAATCTCAGACGTGCTGTTTCTCTGCAGCCTTCAGGCAGGCAAATATGCCTGAGACAGGTGGAAACAGACCCTCATGAATGATAGAGACAAAGAAGAGGGAAGGGGGGGAGAGCCATCTTAAAAATTATAACTTACATCAAATTTGTGTTTCTCTGCAGATTCTCTGGGATAAAATTTGCTCTAAAATGCCAAGGTGATTAAAATGCCATTCTGTACCATCAGTGTACAGAGAGGAGAGGGAATGGCAGCCAGGATGTCAAGTTTTCAGAAAATAACAGAAAATGAGTACGTTAGGCTTACAAAACCCAGAATCATCGAATGTTAGAGTCGCACATAGCTCTGGGGGTGACCTTGATTAGCCCCTTTATTTTACAGATGAGCAAGCTGAGCTGCAATGAGGGCAGGTGCCGAGGTGGGCACAGAGCCCGGCCCCAGAGCTGGGAAGCCCCCAGTCTGGTGCTCATTTTGCTCCACACCCTGCCATCGTGAAACTTGAAAGGAAAGGAAGTCCTTATGTAGCACTCCTTCCAAACTCCTTCTTTAACGAACCACGGCCTGGGTTGGAAAAGCAGCTGAGGAAGGACAGGAGAGAGGTAAGAAGAGGCAGCCAGCCGTGGACTCCGTAAATGAGAGTCTCAGACATCATCACCCTGTAGAGAAGTCCCCACTCCCCAGCTCACTTAGAGTCACAAACAGAGAGGACAAGCGGCTGAACGGAAGAGACCCCGAGGAAGGCTCCCCAGGATGGGTCAGGGGACGGGCACATCAGCTCGCCCCGCACCACGTTCCTGGCTTGGGGACCCAGGGATGCCACTTGGAAAATCAACATCTTTGAGACACAGGCAGGATTCGGAGGCGGGGGGACTTCCCTTCCAGCTCAAAACCCTCACGGGAGCCCTTGGCCAAGGACCCCAGATCCACCATGGTCTCTGCCTGTACCCTGCCCATCCAATTTCATTTTCTACCACTGCCCTCATGTCAGCACATATCCTATGTCTTGGACTGTGCCGACTGTGGAGGAGGAATAATTTCCAGGTTCTGGGGTGCAATCCTGACACTGAGGGCGAAGCCGTCTAGGACACAGGCCTGAGCAAAGAGTACCCCAGGACGGTCCGCGCTCCCGCAGCAACAGGCTCACCTCCGCACGTGACACCACCAGGGCAGTGACGTGGACGGTAGAGGAGCCATGGCCCAGCCCCCCACTCTGAGCTGCCCATCCCCCCGTGACCAGTGTGGTCAAGCCTGGTGCTAGGGCAGCCAATGCCCCGAGCTGTGACGAGAGCAGCCTGAGACAGCGGAGGACAAGACGGGAGGACCCGAAGTTTTGGTTTTCTTTCCACAAGGAGATTGTACCCAAGATTCCTATCACAGAATGAGTAAGCCCTGAGGCTTATCGCCAAAATGGGGGGTCCTGGGAGCAAAAGCCGACATCATCTCGACAGTGGAAGATAAAAGAACTGTGAGCTTATCCTCTCCAACCATAATGCCGTGGTGACCGTGGCATTGAAGTGATAGCCACCCACAAGATCTGGCTTTAACTTTGCTTAAACCGACGTGCACTCAGGTGCAGATGATCACGGTGTTTATCATGAGAATCATCCACTGGGTGACCTACTGTGCATCAGGCTTACAAAGTTGTCTAATTTTCTGAACAGAACAGGATGTGTGAAGACGCCAAAAAAGAATGATTGCCCTGCAAGTCCTGAAAGAGACTTTCAAAGTTCCCCTTTCTTCCCATCTGTCTTGGTAATGAGTTCTCTGAGTCTCTGATCTGGCAGTTCAGTTATCTTTCCCCTCTCTGATAAAAGCCTAACTGTGGGGAAAGATAATATTTTCCTAATCAAATGAGCATCAGTGAGATTTATGCAGCAGCTTCGAACATTTTTTAAATGACTTGACTCTTTCGCAGCTTGTCTTAGGAGAAAGCCTTCGGGTATGATATGACTGTGAAGGGATATTCTACATTTATTCCAGATTTATTGAATTCATAATCATTTTTAAGCTTTTAAGTGGGAACCCTTGAACTTTCCAGCTTTTTGACCCTGGAAAGGAGAATGTGAACAATTACTTAGAAGATGTGATCAGTTTCAGCTGCCAATCAGGATCTTCAGGCCTAATTGCTTGGGGTCTTGAAAGACCTTGGTTAGCATGTTTTTTCTGGGGGCACCTGGCTGGCTCAGTCGGTTCAGGGTCCAATTCTTGGTTTCAGCTCAGGTCGTGATCTCAGGGTTGTGAGATGGAGCCCCATGTCAGCTCATCTGTCAGGCGTGGAGCCTGCTTGAGATCCTCTCTCCCTCTCCCTTGGCTTCTCACCCCCACCCCACCAAAAGAATGTTTTTTTCTGTTGTTTTACCTCTCTCTGCTACAGTTTCCAAGCCTATAAAAAGGAGATTATTATAGTACCTCCCTCATAGAGATATTATGAAGATTACATAAAATAATGACTAACATTTATTTATTTAGATTTTATTTATTTATTTGACAGAGAGGGACACAGCCAGAGAGGGAACACAAGCAAGGGGAGTGGGAGAGGGAGAAGCAGGCTTCCCGCGGAGCAGGGAGCCCGATGTGGGACTTATTCCCAGGACCCTGGGACCATGACCTGAGCTGAAGGCAGATGCTTAACGACTGAGCCACCTAGGTGCCCCAATAATGACTAACATTTAATACAGGGTTTGGCTCAGTAAATGTTAGGTTTTATTACCAAAGGACCACAGTGCCCCCCTCCCAGCCCCTTTACCTCTAGTTTCACTCTCTGTGGCTTTAGTTACCCTTGGTCAACCTTTACTTAGAAGCAGATGATCCTCCTCCTGAAATACTGTCAGAAGCTCGGTAGGAGCCTAATGCTACATCACAGTGCCTACGTCATTCCCCTCACCTCACATCATCACGTAAGCATTTTATCATCTCCCATCATCACCAGAAGAAGAATAAGTACAGCACAATAAGATATTTGGAGAGAAAGAGACCACATTCACATAACGCTTATTACAGTGCATTCTGACAATTGTTCTATTTTATTATTGTTGTTCCTTTCTTATGGTGCCTAATTTTTAAGTTATACTTTATCGTAGATATGTATAGGGGAAAACATAACATATACGGGGCTCAGTACTGTCCACAGTTTCAGGGATCCACTGAGGGTCTTGGAACGTACCCCCAGCAGATAAGGGGGGACCACTGCAATTTCCATCTCCACTTGCCTTTGCCTTTATAGATATGGCCTGTAAACATTCTGAACATCACAGAGACAGTTCTAGCAGTGAAGAAATGGCCTCTCTGAGTAAAATGTTCTTAATGCCACCTGTGATTTTGCTACTTGGAAAAAGAAGTCGGCTAACAGTTTACCATATTTGTTTCCTGGGGCTGCCAACACAATGCACCACCAAGTGGGTGGCTTGAATAAAACCCCAGAAACTCATTCTCACATAGTGGCGAAGGCCGGAAGTCCAAAATCTAGGTCAGCAGGGTGGGTTCCTTGTGGAGGCTCCGAGGGACAATATAGTCCAAGTCTCTCCCAGCTTCTGGTGGTTGCTGGCAATCTTGACATCCTTTGGCCTGTGGATGTTCTCCAATCTCTGCCTCCATCTTTATATGGCCTTTCCCTCTGTGCCTCTGTGCCTCAAATTCGCTCTTCTTTCTTTTACAAGGACACCAGTCATTGGATAAATCCAGGATGATCTCACCTTGAGATCCTTAACTTAATTACATCTGCCAAGACCCCATGTCCCAATAAGTTTGCATTCATAGGTAGCGGGGGTTAGAATTCAGACATATGTTTTGGGGAGACACTATTTAACCCACCACAGTTATCTTAAGTTCTTCAAATAAAAGCCTTTCCACTACTGTGTTGCAGGAGTGAAACGACTTCAGAGCAAGTATAGCTCATTTTCTATACATCTTTGGAAACTCCTACAAAACATTTAAGAAGTGTGGATTGTATGAGAAGTTTAAGTTTCTTTGCAATCTGGAGTCATGTTAAGTCTTTTTTTTAAAGATTTTATTTTTTATTTATTTGACAGAGAGAGAGAGACAGAGAGAGAAGGAACACAAACAGGGGGCGTGGGAGAGGGAGAAGCAGGCTTCCCATGGAGAAGGGAGCCCGATGTGAGGCTCGATCCCAGGACCCTGGGATCATGACCTGAGCCAAAAGCAGACGCTTAATGACTGAGCCACCCAGGTGCCCCATGGAGTCATGTTAAGTCTTTTTTTTTTTTTTAAAGATTTTATTTATTTATTTGAGAGAGAGAATGAGTTAGAGAGCATGAGAGGGGGGAGGGTCAGAGAGAGAAGCAGACTCCCCGCTGAGCAGGGAGCCCGATGTGGGACTCGATCCCGGGACTCCAGGATCATGACCTGAGCCGAAGGCAGTCGCTTAACCAACTGAGCCACCCAGGTGCCCGGAGTCATGTTAAGTCTTGATAGAAGATGGTCGCAAACTCGATTTCGAATTTCTAAGTTCCAGTGAATGATGCTGCCATAGGCAGAATAAGGCTCCCTGCCCCACCAAATGCCCGTGCTCTAATCTTTGGAACCTGTGGATATGTTTACTTTTCATGAGAAAGGAAATTACAGTTATAGATGGAATTGCTAATCTGCTAACTTTCAAATAGGAACATTATTCTGGATTATCCAGGTGGGCTCAATATAATCACAAGAGAGTCCTTAAGGGTGGAAGAGTAGGTCTTTATGATGCCATGTGGAAGAACTTGACCCACTGTTACTGGCTTTGAAGGTGGAGGAAGGGGCCAGAATCCAAGGAATGCAGGCAGCATCAGGAAGCTGGAAAAGTCAAGGGGCGCCTGGGTGGCTCAGATGGTTAAGCGTCTGCCTTCTGCTCAGGTCATGATCTCAGGGTCCTGGGATCGAGCCCCGCATCGGGCTCCCTGCTTGGCGGGGAGCCTGCTTCTCCCTCTCCCTCTACTGTTCCCCCTGCTTGTGCTCTCTCACTCTGTCAAATAAATAAATAAAATCTTTAAAAAAAAAAAAAAAGAAGAAGCTGGAAAAGTCAAGAAAACAGAGTCTCACATCCAAAGCCTCCAACAAGAAATGCAGCCCAGCCAATCTCTTAGCATAGTAAGACTCATGTTGGACTTCTACCCTCCAGATAGATAAGATAATAAATGTGTTCTAAGCCACTAAATTTGTGGTCATTTGTTAGGTAGCAATAAGAGAGGAATACAGACGCACTCTAAACAAACACAGTTCTTTTTCCTACTTAAACTCTACTAAAAGGTTGGGAGCAGAAGCGGGAATGAATACACAAGAACAAGGTACAAAGAAGAGAAAAAAGAGACTAACACGGCTGTTGAAACTAGAAAGCAAATGGGCAGGTGGTACCTGACCTCGCTGTCCTGAGAATGCTGCATCATGAGCCATTATTGTGAAGACCAAAAGCAGCCCAGTTTGTCATGCAGAACCTTCAACTGGCCCAGAAATTGGTGGCACCAGGTATATCTAGAAGTAGAGGGTAAAGCAGAAGTTAAAAACAGAAGGATTGGTGAAAATCTTTTCAAGGAGCAGTTAGAGCTCCAGATCTTGTCTCCCTCCTCAATCATCAGCCTGGCACGTGCTCCTCTCCAGTCCCAGCAGAAGACTGGAGGTTCCGTCCTCACCGAGGGAATAACACACAATCTCTAGAACTATACACATGGCATCGAGCAATGTTCATTGAATGGAATTGAGTTTAATTGAAAATGAATTGAATTAGATTGTACTAGTGATATAAAATGTATGTTACATATCATTTATCCATTCAACAGTCAATGTACAAAGACAAATGACTAAGACACAGTACCTTTCCACAAAGAGTTCTGGTATGGGGTGTAGACAATTCTGCAGGCCATTACAATGGAGAGTGAGAAGGGCTATGCCGGAGGTGAACTTGTGACACTCTAAAGGACTGAGGAAGGGAGCCCCTCTCCTAGTGGCTGGGACAGACATGCCTTTCCAGATACTGAGATGCTTGACTTGATCACTAATCAACCTCTTCTATGGGCTAATAGCACAGTATACAAAGAACAGTGTTTTGCTATGGGAAAAACATGATATGAAGTAATGAGGGTTATTTTGTGGAATTCATTCTGTGGCCCCCAGCCCATAGTATCACTATAAAGCCATGGATCTCCAAGTTTGATGGAATGAAGGGCCACCTGGGTATAGAACAAAATGGCAAGAACTTTAGCTACATTATTTCTACCCTCAGAAGAATCCTGCCACATAGGAATTATAATCCTCATTTAGCAGATTAGAAAACTGAGACTCAGAGAGTTTGAGTAACTTGCCCAAGATAATCTACCTGGGACTTCAAAGTCAGTCTGTCCTCAAAGTCCACGCTTGCCCTGGATTGTCAGGTCCCTGGAGGAGTGGCTCATGAGCCGTGCGCACTCTCTGAGCCCAGGGCTTTGGTGTGGCCTGAAAGTAAAGCCATCCACCCTGCGATGTAACCTTAGCACTCTAGATAAATTGTGCTCGGGACGATAGAAGTGATGAGTAAATTGTACACCTTAGTTTATGACACACCTTCACAGGGGTCTATGCAAAGCCCCTCTCTTTTTATATTTACTTTGTTGCCTTTGCTCATTCATTTGACAACGATTTCAAGTGTCTACGATGTGTTAGACACTGCTTTTTCCTGCTGGGAATAAAACAGTCAAAGTCTTTGCTCTTGCAGAGCTTATTTGAGTCATGGAAACTGACAAATAAGTAAATAATAAATATAAGGCAACTGGTGAATAAATGTTATGAAGAGAAAATAAAGCAGAGTAAAAAAAAAAAAAAGAAAACGAGAAGCAGAAGAGTAACATAATCTGATTAAAGTTTAAAAAAAAAAGATACTCTGGCTCTGTGTAGACATTGTAGAGAAACGAGGAGATAATAAGCCAAGGGACCCATGAGGAATGGTGGTGGCTTCAGCTAGCCTGGCCGGGACCCACGGAGATGGTAGAAGTGGGTCAATTCTAGATGCTTGGAAAGTTGAGTCAACATGATTTTCTGGTGAGTAGGTGAGAGGTGTGAAAGAAAAAGAGTAAGGGGCCCTATCAGAGGCTGAAAAATTGGATCCCCTGAAGATATCCACCTCTGCATCCCTGAAACCTGTGAATGTCACCTTACATGGCACAGGGGACGGGGTGGGGAGGTGGTCTTTGCAGATGAGATTAAGGAGTTTACAATGGGGAGATTATATTCCAGATTATCTGGCTGGGCCCTAAATGTAATTGCACGTATCCTTATGAGAAGCACAGAGGAGAAGGTACTGTGATGGTGGAGCAGAGAGGCTTGAAGATGCTGGCCTTCAAGACTGGCGTGATGCGGCCACAAGCCAAGGAGTGCCAACAGCCACCAGAAGCTGGAAGAGCCTAAGTGGATTCTCCCCTATAGCGCCCAGAGGAGCCGGCATCTTGCTTTCAGCACGGTGATGCTGATTTTGGACATCTGGTCTCCAGAACGGTGAGAGAATACAGGGATGTTGCTCCACACTACCCAGTTTGTATGAATTGGTTCCAGCAGCCACAGGAAACTAACATGGACCCCCCCTCTAACCAGCCTCCCCACACCAGACATCTGCTCTTAGGTGCTGAACATACGGCCTGATACAAGCTTGTATACTTGTAAAGTGTGGATTGTCGTTCTGAAGGGTGTTTGTGGTTTGGACTAATATTACTTATGCTATGCTCTAGATCTTACTCTTTTTCCCCTTCTGTCCTCAACTCTATATACTGAACGTCTCTCTATGCTCTTGTGTGCACACATGCCTGGCTTTGGTGTCCCTTTGCTGCAGAACGTCTGTAGCATGCCTCCACCAGATAGCCCTTTCCCATTCTCCTACAGACGGACATCTCCATTGCTCCCAGCTCACTGCTGTCAAACTATGACAGTTTCAAAACTTGCTTCATCAAGAAGTAGATCATTGCTGATGCGATCTTTCTAGGACCAGGTGAAAAGAACAGGTCTTATAGTTGGACCCAAACTACGAGAGGATAAACTGCTCTGTGTTTGAGTGACACATGTGATTCTTTTTTTTTTTTTTAAAGATTTTATTTATTTATTTGAGACAGAGAGAATGAGAGACAGAGAGCATGAGAGGGAGGAGGGTCAGAGGGAGAAGCAGACCCCCTGCCGAGCAGGGAGCCCGATGTGGGACTCGATCCTGGGACTCCAGGATCATGACCTGAGCTGAAGGCAGTCGCTTAACCGACTGAGCCACCCAGGCGCCCGACACATGTGATTCTTGAGTTGCCTTGGCCTAACCTTTCCTCACAGGTCCTTCTGCCCTGGCCTTCCCTACCCCCCAGTGATCTTAGAACTTGAAAGGCTTAACAATTCCAGCTGTCTTGCCCGACACATCGGAATGGAAGTTGGCAGCTGCTTTCCCTCCAGCATCCTTTGGGAAATCCACCCCACTACACGTTTCCAGCCTGCCCTGGCTTTCCGAGCTGTAATGTTCAATACCAAAGTGGCAAGTGCCACATACAGGGCATTAGTGTGGAGATGCAAGGCCAGGCCTGGGAGGGGCAAAAACAGCCCCCTGGGAGGAAAAGAAGCCAAAGTTATTTGGCTAGAAGAAACGTGGATGGGATGGCTCCGCTGGCTCAAGTGTATAAACAATGATGTTAAACAATTGTGCTTCTACTCAGTTGAGGGACAGACACAGTGGACCTGAACTGATAAAAGACACCTGGCTCCGACATGAAGAAGGCCTCTATACTGAGGGAGGTTTGAGCAGCGATCATGAGGCCTCAAAGCTGGAATATGTGGATGCAAATTAACTCAGTCAAAGCAAACACTTGGGCTGGAAGGGACCTTAACGATATGTGTTAGCTCTGTCGTGAGTTTGCTTTAGAACTTGAGTTAAGCCCCTTTGCTTTGGTCTCATCTTCAAGAGAAGGGTCCAAAAGCTGTGGCTGCACAAAATTAACTCAAAATGCACGATAGAACTAAATGTTTAAGAGTGACCACAAGTAGGCACAACTCCAGGGGCGATGGAAGTGATAATGGCTCCATAATTGTATACATCTTCTAACAATCATCAACTATATTCTAACTGCAAGCGAATTCCACGGTTTGTAAATGTCACCTTGGTAAAACAAAAAAATGAGATGTGGCAAAATGGAGATTCTCCGTGCCCCTGAAGGTCTGTACAAATTTTGTTTTTTGTTGAATGCACACCCACTTGCTCAACAATCCAGTTAGAAATTGCCTGAGAACCATGATCCAGGAGGTGGTGGATTTGTGGAATTTTATGCAAAATCGGGTGGTCTGGGTTAAGAGGCTAACTTTGTAAAGTAGGTGGCTTTGTCTCTTATCTGTTTTCTGTCCTCAACTCCAGATCAGCACTTCCGGCCACCACACTTTACCCTTTCTGTTACTCCCTGTCCTCAAATGGATAAGAGTTAAACTTGTGTTCAAATGGGCAAGTGCCTTCGACTAAAAATGGTTCCTTCCTCTGAAAGGTGGGGATAATCGAACCAAGCTTGTGATGCCAATGGGCAGCCTGGGCCCCACACAAAGGAGCTGTCAGCTGTTAACTTCTCTCTCCTCTTCCCCATCCCCAAACCTGCTTCCAGGAGAAGAAGGTGCTATTAGTTCTTCAACACCTCACAGAGAATGCACTTCATTTAATTCCTTTTCTGTATTTGGAGTTACCCTTTTCAAAGTGGAAGAAAGGCCTTTTCTGCACTGAGGGGAAATATGGCCCCATCCATCCTGCAGCCCTTCCTAAACTCCAGAAATCTCACTCCCTGGTCTCCTTGCTTGGTTACCCACCACGGACCATGGGAAGAAGCCAGTTTCTGGCAGCCTGAAAACCCTGCGCCTTCCCTGGCACAAGATCCCAAAGAGTGTAGTGCCGTTTCAGATTACATCAGCAGACACCCCCAGAAGGCCAAGGACACAGCCACGGTTACCTGAATGCTAAGTGCTTGCCTGCCACCCCTGCTGAGAACAGCTCCTCCTAGTAGAGCGGAGCTGGGACCAGGGTCAGGGGAGGAGGAGCTTAGGGTGTAACATTTAAGGAGGCACTCATTTCCAGCTGTCAACTCTGCACTTGCATGACCCTGAGAATGAGTGCCTCCTTAAGAGTGGGCCCCTTGGGTACCACCTTTCAGACGCAAGCATTCTCAGGATTGTGTAAAGGTCAGGGAAGCCCCAGAGGGTGGTCTCCTTCAGTGTTTTACCCCAGGCCCCTCACTTGCCTAGAGAGCCAAGTCCACATGTCGAAGCTAGAGCACCAGCTCTGCCATCAATTAGCCATGGGACCTTGGGCAACTCTGTACCCCCACTTTCCCACCTTTCTGGTTCTGTGATGCTAGGGCGACTTTGCTTCTCTCAGCCATAAAGCAAAACAATTAGTATGCATTACCTTGATCTAATAGATGCCTGCTTAAATTCCCTATCTTCACAGAAGCTTCCCCTGACCTGTAGGCCACTAACATGTTATATTAGAAATTTGTTCCTTTTATTCACAGGAGTTATCACAATTTATAATTTTGCTTTATTTTATTGTTTTGTATGAGTCAAGATAGTTTAGATCACGGTGTAGTAATAAACCCCCCCTGCAAATCTCGAGAGCCTAAAACAACAAAGATTTACTGTTTTTTCATTCCACACGTATGTTAGGAGGCAGCTGGGACGCTCAGCTCAGGGGCCCAGCTGATGGGGCGACCACCATATGGACACTTCGCTGGTCATCGTGTCAGAGGGCACAGAGCCCCAGGGAGCACCACATGAACTGCTCAGCCCAGAAGGGACACACATCACTTCTAGTCAGGACTCATTGGCCAGAAGCAGTCACTGTCCCCAGCCCCCACAAGGGGCCCTATCACTGCACTCATGATGTATGCCCCAAAGGCAGAAAGCCACAGAGTTTTGATGAGCAGGTCTAATGACTCCTGCATTATTTATTTGGTTTTGTCTGAATCCTCTGACCAGAACCGTCCAGAAGGACAGGATGATCAGTCTTGTTCGTCATTTCATCCCCAGTTGCTGGTTTGATCACCATCTGTTGACGAACTGAATGGTTCTGGTAGTTTAGGTTTGGAGACCAAGACTGTTGGGTGGATGAATGTCAGCTCCCAGCAAACTGCTTGGAATCTGGGGGACCGCGTTTAGCTACACCCTCTTGAAAAGGGACGAACATTATAACTGCTACTTTCCACAATTTTCTCCTTGAGTGTCTAACTGCAGAAGCAACCAACAAGAACGTCTGGGAGTCTGAGAGCATAGTCCAAAGCCGTGAGCTCTAATCTGACATCTCTTTGTAATTTTATTCTCTATCTTAAAAGCTCATGTGAATTTTGTATTTTGCTCCATATCATATCCATGGTCATAAAAAGTGTTTTAAAACCTTGAATTGGGGGAAATGAGTGCTTTGCAAACACATGTCATGCTTATTTCACTGTTTCGAGGCCCCCCCTGACAGCTCACCCCTCCACCCCCAGGGTGGTATGCCCCCAGTCCGAGAAGACAGTTCTAAGCCTCCTTAGGTGGCTGCTGGGGCCTTAAGGCTTAAGCTTAAAACATTCAGAACATCCTCCACATTTTGTTGCCTTTCTGTGGTGCCTTTTTCTCTGACGGGAAATTTGTAATGAATACTGCATGTGGGGATTTGCCTTTGTCCAACGAAATGAGGAAAAGAGTGAAAGAGGCCTCATTTTCTTTCCCATGGGTTGATGGGCAAAATTCTTCTAAACCAGTGTTTCTCAAACTTTTTTTTCCCCATTATGCACACTAAGAAATGCATTTTCTAAAACTTCACGAAATGGACAGCGTGGGTAACCCCATGCAGGCCGATGCCCCCATTCCCCAGCTGCCCAGAGCATTGCCTCCTTCCCTGGAGAATTACTCTGAGCTGAGCAGGAACTGCCTTCCCAGAGGTTATGAATCTCTGTTCCTCAGAGTGGTCCACAGCCAATGACTGGCTGACATGGGGGTTAGGAGACTACCCCCTTGGTTCAGGCAGCCCCAACTCTGGTACAATTCAAACCATGAGATTAGGCGTGAGAGCACACCCTTTCTTAGCTCTCCTGCCCTATCCAGCTCCCTCCCCCCCTTTTTTTTTTCTGAGAGCAGTCCCTAAAGACATCATAGACACCCACATTCTTTTCTTGAGCTTTGCTTCCAAGGAACCTGAGTTAAGACGATACCAAACACACACACACACACGCAGGCCCACACATACACAGACCTACATACACTCACCCCTGAAATAAAATTGTAAAAACACTTACACTTCAGGTGACCTGCTCTGATACTTGCTACATTGTTCTGTCTGATTTGTTTCAATTGCTCATTTGTGATGCTTTAATTTGATTTCATAACCCACTAATAGGTCACAGCCCTGCAGCTGGAAAAACACAGCCCTCAACCTTTCCAAGTTAGTCTTCCGGAGGCTGGTGTTCAGTACCTGGGCAGGTTAAGGAGAAGGTTAAGCTGAGGGGCACCTGTTCCAGTGTGCAGAGCACTGAGAGTTTAGAGGCCCAGGAAGTTGATTCTAATAGGACTGAGCATCTCAAGGGAGCAGAATGCGTCCGCTGCCTTCCAGCCACTGACCTGCTCCACGCTCTGCAGGCTGGTTTTCCTTCCTGGCAGGAATGCAAATACTCAGGGCTCCATTAGGAAATGTGGGTTCCAAGGAAATAAAGCAGATTTTGACCTCGCACCAATGCACAGAGATGGACATGTGAGGCCATTTATTTCGGCATTGTCTGTGATGGCCAAAATCAAAACATTGCAAATGGCCACCCCTAAATGAACTGCACTGCATTATGTCCATTAATAACAATGTATCTAAGTACAGAAAGTTTTCCACTAAGTGGAAAACTCAACAGCCCTTCAGTTCACCAATTTAATCCCATTTTTATTTTTTTTTAAATTAGTATGCGTGTATATGTATAAAAATATGGAGAAATATACTCAAAACTATCTGCAGGGGCATGATAATGGGAGGCTTTTACTTTCTAAGTCATACATTTCCACAGCATTTGAACATTTTCCCTCTAGTATAATTTACTTTTGAAATAGGAAAAAGCAGTAATTTTTCGCTTTAAAACAGCAAAACACAAAAGGGAGCTATTTATAAGGTGGCCGCATATATTCCTTTGAAGTCTCAATAGCAGTCCTTCAGCAGGTGATACGTGCTTCCAAGAGTCTGCGATAGAACCTGCTTCTAGAAGTTCATGTTCTGAGGCAACATCTCAACAGATAGAACATATAGAAGTGATAAAATACACGTCAAGAAAATGTATAAACCATAGAGAGGCTTGGAAACTAGATCGATGGTCCTGTGCCCCAGAAACAGAAGAGAAACACCCCATCAGGGAGCAAGACTGAGGCCAGGGCCCCGGGCTCAGGTTCTGGAAGCAGGTACAGGTGGCCGAGTTTGGCTCCAGCAAGGCCCCAGGACATTAAAAGAGGTGGGGGTTTGGGAAGAGGGTAGAGTAACCTCACTGCTGGATGTGGGGACTGGAGGCCCGCTCCCCAGCTGGTGAGAGGAGCCTGGAAAAAGCTGCCTGTCTGGAGTTGTTTGTCCATTTTCGCTTTTTAAATCAGGGATTTGTTATTCTGGCTACATTTTAAAATCACCTGCGGACTTAAAAAAAAAAAAATACCATCGCCCTGGAAATTATAATTTAATTTTAAAATTCTCTTTTTCTCTCTCTCTCTTCCTTTTTGTAAAGGCTCCCTTGGAAATTCTAATCCACATCCAAGATTGAAACTTGGGGTTTAGGTAGGGCTCAGAGGATCCAGACACAACCTCTGTCCAGGGACTCAGCTGAGCAAGCAACCAGCTTGGAGGTGAGAGCTGGGATTTCCCCATTATGACCTCAGAGTGGGCATTTCCAACCATGGTGAGGCCTGCTTTGGCACTGGAGGTCCTGCCAGGAGGCCGAACACGGCTGGTCAGGGCGGGGTAAAGAGACAAGACAGACAGACAGGAAAGAAATGTCTACTCATCGGTAAATGCATGAATCCATGATATACGTGATATATTCGTAGAACAGAATCTGATAGAACAGTGAGATTTAATCACCCAGCATTAACATGAGCTATAAAAGCAACTTGCAGCAATGCATGTACATTATGATATCATTTATTTAAATTTTAAATTATAGGAAACAGGGAGTATGTATTTTAGTGGCTAAATCCGTATACAATAAAACTATAAAAATATCCGTAAGAATTAAACACACTGACTCGGGTCTGTGGTTGCCCTTTGGAGAGGAATGGGAGAGGGGCACACAGGGAGTGGCAGGCACAAATCTGGGTGACCCCAAAGACATCATGCTGCATGTAATAAGCCAGCATTAGGAGGCCACATCCTTATGATTCCATTTACAACACTGGAGAAAAGAGTGGTGGGGAACAGATGAGAGGTCGCCAGGGGCCACGGGACACTGGTTATAAAGGGAGGTTTGGAGGGTGATGGGGCTCTTCTGTGTCCTTACTGTGGTGACCATTCTGTCACCCTACAATGCACAAAAATGCATAGGGCTGAAATTCACAAAGATAGTGGAATGGTGGTTTCCAGAGCTGGGAGGAGGAGAGAATGGGAGTCACTGTGTATTGAGGAGGGAATTTCAGTTCGGGACGATGAAAAAAGTTCTGGGGATGGATGGTGGTGATGGTTGCAGAACAATGGGAAAGTATTTAATGCCCCCGAACTGTGCACTTCAAAATGATTAGAATGGCAAATTTGTGTTATGTATATTTTACTACAATTTTTTTAAAAAAATGAAAAAAATTCATAGGACTGTAGACCAGATGAAGAAATAAAAAGGCTTTTTTATCGAATTTTATTGCATAGTAATTAAAAAAACCCTAAAAGATCTGAAGCAAATATTGCAACATGTTAAGATTTATTAAAGCTACATGATAAATACATCCATGCCTGTTACTGAATTTTCTTCACTTTTCTGCATGTTTAAAATAGCCTAATCAGTTTGTGGTAGTTTCAGGTCGAATCAAATTTTTAAGGCTTCAAGGAGCTTTTGAGATCATTCCCTGCACAGTCCTTCCCTGAACAGAGAGAAACTGAGTTTTCACAGCTAAAACCCCTGACTCCCAGGCCACTGTTTCACCCATGCTGATTATGTGAAACTGAAGTTTCTAACTGAAAACAAAATTAGGCTTCTTGAATTTTGAAGAGCTTAAGAAATGCACAAACACACAGAGTGTGCTCAGCTTCCCCATTCCACAGGAAACAATCCCTACATAATCAGAACATCGAACTAAGTACTCTCAAGAACAGAATTAAAGGGCACCTGGGTGGCTCAGTCGGTTAAGTGACTGCCTTCGGCTCAGGTCATGATCCTGGAGTCCCGGGATCGAGTCCCGCACCGGGCTCCCTGCTCAGCGGGGAGTCTGCTTCTCCCTCTGACCCTTCCCCCTCTCATGCTCTCTCTATCTCATTCTCTCTCTCAAATAAATAAATAAATAAATCTTAAAAAAAAAAAAAGAACAGAATTAAAATTTAATCAGCAGCCTCAAAAGAATTGTTAAAATAATTTTAAAACAAAAAAGTTGCAAAAGAAATGTGCCGATTTTACATGGAGATATTCAAATTGATCTCATAAAGCATTTGAACTTGTTTTATCTCAGCTTTGCTTCTTCCTGCCTTTGTTCTCACCCTGCCTTCCTCCTCGCTAAATACAACTTCATACTGAATAGCTTCTGGGACCACCTCTCACCCACATTTAGAGTCAGGGTGGCTCAAATTAGAACAGATTTCTTTAGCAAGTAGTACTCTGCAAAATTCTTGGCCGAAAAACAATCGGCCTCTGCATCTGCAACGTTGTTGGTTGCGAGCAACCGAACTTGACTCAGAAAGCCAGAAAAGCCAGGCCTGCACAGGGCAAAATGTGAGGGAGGAAGCCCAGCCAGGAGACCCCTGTCCCCACAATGGCCACAACACTGCCTTTGGTACCATTGCCACCAGCAGGATTCTCACCTCATCGCCGCCATCCCCACGAATTTCTCAGCGATGGCATGTCTTCTATGAATCATTCCATCGAAACTGAAGGCTCCAGGTGTGGGCATCCAGTTGGCTGAGCCTAGGTCCCCAGCCCCTTCTCTAGCTGCCAGGAACTCCGTTAAAGGGAGTCCCAGCTCTGCATTTCAACCACCCCCACACAGTGAAGGACTCTCCCAAGTAGGGAGGGAATTCCATGCTGGGGAGCAAAACAAGCAAGAGCTGTCTCTTCTCTTGGGTTTCCAAAGGCTTCGCAGCATCCACAGATGCCCTTCTTCCCTTATTTAAATCCCCCTCACTGCTCCCACCCCACAGTCACTTCTCCTGCCAGCAGCCAGTGTGATCGCCTGAAGCCCAAGACACATCTTGTCACTGCTCTGCCCAAGACCCTCCAATGGCTCCCCTGTCACTCCAAGAAAAGCTAAATCTTCCCCGTGGCTCCTGGACTCTAGGTCATCACCTCCTCCCCACCTGCCTGACCTTATCTCCTACTCCTCTCCCTCCCTCTGCTCCAGCCACCCTGGCCTCCTCCCTCTTTTTCTCACCTACCTAGCTTGGGTTCACTTGGGTTCAGTGGAGGCCCTACTGACTTTTCCTTCTGTCAGATAGATACACGACTTGCTCCCTGTGCCAATGTTATCTTCTCAACTCCCTCTAAATAAAATAGTATCCCATTGCTCTTCCCCCACCCTGTGTCCTACCTTATTTTTCTTTACATGATCATAGCCAGTGGCCTTCTCTGTGGTTATTTGTCTATTTGTTTAGTGTCTATCTCTTTCCATCAGAACACAAACCTTATGAGTCAGGGCTTTGTTTTTCTATCTCAGATCCCCAGAGCCTAAAGGAGGGGCTGCTTGAGAGTAGGTGCTCACTAAACAGGAGTGGCTACTGAAGTACCAGGTGGGTCCTCTGCTGAGAATAAAGGGCGAGGAGGGGAGCAAGGGTGTCTTCCAGTGAGGAGGGTAGATGAGGCTTGAGAAGCATTCTCTGGTGAAGTGGAGAGATCTGACCAGGAAATGGAGAGGTTTGTATCAAGACATGAGTGAGGATGAGAGCTAATAAGAGCAAGGATCTGTGGTTGAGTAACTGTTTTCCTTTCAGGCCCACTCAGAGCCTCAAGGTAGGTGTGGAGAAGCACAGTTGAATTGATCCAGCAACAGAGTTGACCGTGTGGGTAGGGCAAAGGGGACAAGGAGAAAGGACATTGAGGTTTATTGGCAAGAAAGCAGTTGTGGAAATGGGCTTTGGGCTCTAAGCTGCATGGCGAGGGGAGTAAAGGAAGACAAGGAAGTGGTACAGAACACCCAGGTGAAGGATAGCATGCTGTCAGAAAGAGGCGAATGGATGGCATCATCTGGGAGGATTGCTCCTGAGGAGTGGAGAGCCAGGCAGGAAGCTGGGAAAGGAGGACAGTTAACGGACAGGACATGTGGGAGGGAAGGTACATGGAGTCTGAGATCTTTAAGTGAATCACTATGGGGTGATGTGTGTGGCCAGGCTAACAGAGGCAGATGTACACTAGAATGTGATCTCTATGGATTTTTAAGATTGTAATCTCTTCAGTTGCAAGAATATTTCTTCACTGTTATTGTTGTTATGGATATTATGATGTAGCTGAAATGATTAATATCCCAAGGATACTTAAATATCCTATTTGTTATTGAACTACTCGGGTATGAACATTCAGAGAGGATCTAATGTAAAATAATAATGACTATAGGTGACAACACTGCATTGTATAATTGAAATTTGCTAAGAGAGTAGAACTTAAATGTTCTCACCAAAAATAAAATAAAATAAATATTTGAGGTGATGGATGTGTTAATTACCTAGATGGGGGGAGGGGAATCTTTTCACAATGTATGCATATATCAAATCACCATAATGTATACTTTAAATATCTTACAATTTTGTCAATTACACCTCAATAAAGCTGAAATTTTTAAAATATGAGAGCTATTTTAACAAAAAGGTTTATAGTAATCTTTACTCTAATTGTGCTTTTTCCCAGGACAGAGACCAAATCTGACTCCCTTGAATGGGACAATTGGCAGGATATTGGGTAGCTCTCTTGGACTAACAGAAAAATTGGAAAGACAAACCAGAGAGGCAAAGCAGCAGGGAATGCAACCAGAAAGCCAAACCATGTTTGTTGGGGTCATTTTAGAAGCTGCCACTAGGCTAGCAAAGATGATCCAATGAAGAGCCAGTCCTGTCCACCGTGGCTATAATAACCTTACAGTACCCACCAAATCTCCAGTGGCAGCCCACTTTTCCAGTCTCATCCCCCATGGCCCCGTGATCTCACTTTCACAAATCTTGTTCCAGAGTAGTCCTCACTGATCCCCAACACACCATGTCCCTCATGCTTCTGAGCCTTCCCCATGACCTAAAATGCCCTTCCCTCCCCTGGTGCCTTTATCAGCCTGGTGAGCTCCTACACACCCTTCAAGACCTTGTTAAATACCACCTGTGGGAAGCCTTTCCCTGTTCTCCAAGTATACAGTGTTCCCACAGCACCCAGGGGATATCACTAGTATAGTCTTGATTGTGCTATATTTAAATTATCTGTTTTCCTGTCTGTCTTCTTCAGTGGACTGTTACCTTGCAAAGGCAAGGTCTGTGTCTAATTAATCTTAGTTAGTTAATTAACTGGGTTACTCTAATTAACATAAAGGGCAAGGTCTTGTTATTTGCCTCCATGCAAAGTACAATGCCTGGTACATTTGCATGTTTAATAAATGCTGAATAAATAACTTAAATAATTAATGATGACCCAGAAAGCTGGAAAGTATCTCATGGTGCCACTTAATGGATTCCTCTCCTTCCAGGCAGGGTCTACTGAAATCTGATCAATCCTTTCCTTAAACCTGAGAAGCCTTCAGGCAAACATTTTAATACTACATCTCTTACATATGGGGAAATGTCTTTTATGCCTAATGTAAAATCCTTTCTAGTGCATTTTACCAATTCTCTTGAGTCTTCCAATCAGTGGAAAGAGAAAAGCTCTTTACCATCACTCATACAACAACCTTAATATATACAAAAGTAGGTAGAGATGGCCACACTGGGCCAGCCCACAAAGCCTTCTCTATTTGTCTACGAGGGCCACCATAACCAAATTCCACAGACAGAGTGGCTTAAACAACAGAAATTTGTTTGGAGGTTGGAAGTTCAAGATCAAGGTGTTGTGAGGGTTGGTTTCCTCGGAAGCCTCTCTCCTTGCTTACAGATGGGTTGATGGCACCTTCTGGCTGTCTTTTCACATGGTGCCCCTGGCGTCTCTCTGTGTCCTAACCTCCTCTTCTTATAAGGACACGAGTCAGATTGGATTAGGGACCACCCTAATGCTTTTATTTTAACCTAATTACCTCCTGAAAAAAACCTACCTCCAAATACAGTCACGTTCTGAGATTCTAGGGATTAAGGCTTCCACATAGGAAATGAGGTAGAAGAGGAGACACAGTTCATCCCAGAATACCTTCTCCTTCTCCGCGAGCATCTGGTCTCAGACAGTAAAACCAGAAGACAGCAGGCTGGTAGGGAGCTGCTGCAATGGGCCTCCCTAATCCATTCTTACAGCCATTCTCATTCCACCAATATCTAATGAGAGTCATTTATATAATGACATCATCTACAGAAAACCAACAGAGTGGTCTTTCCAAAATGCCTGTCTGATTATGTCTCCCTTCAGACAGCAACTCCTGAGTGGTTCCCATACCCTTAGGAAAATTCCAAAATCCTAGCACAGTATATAAGACATTTCAAAATCTGGATTCTGCTCACCTGCACAGCTACAATTCCATCATACCTCTTTTGTTCCAAAGTCCAGCGGTGGTTCCCCAAACAAGTTATGCTGAGTTATTTCTCACCACATGAACCCAAGGAGAAAATGGATTTATTCAACAAATATTTAATTATCATCTCCTCTCTGGAGTTGTGCTATGCCCTAGAGCAGATAAGAAAATCCCACCCTCAAAGATCTCCTCATATGGAGGAAATATCAGACAAGTAAATGAAAATAATAATACAATTGATAGGCGATTTATTCCAGATATATGCAAAAGTGTCCTAGGAGTTCAGAGGAGGAACTTCTTAAATTTATAGAGCATTAATTCCTCCAGCAGAATAACACACCCACCTCCAAAATTAGACTTAGGAGAAGGCCAATTTATAGCACAACCTATATGTTGTGCTAATACATTACTGAAATAGGTTCCAGTTATTAAAAATGAGGTAAGTGACATCTTACATAACTAATGAAATTGAAACTGGTTACACACTCACCAGAGTATGCAGGGCCCTCAGGTGGAATTTAAAATCCCTCCTTGCTGTGCTCGCTTTGGCAGCACATATACTAAAATCCCTCCTTGCTGCCATGAAATCATCTCTGGGGTGTTTTTCAAAATGCACACATGAAAGTCACATGGGACAACCACTATATGAGCTACTCCACCAAGCCTGAGATAAGTCTAGTTCATTGCCTGAATTAGCCACAGTCTGCTGATATACTCAAACAAAATCATGCAATTTGTAGTGAGGATTATTTATTTATATTTAAAACCTTCTACCATGGTTCTCAAGAAGCTACCTACTCTAGAAAGTTGCAAAAACAAACAAACAAATAAACAAACAAAAAAAATCCCAAACCGAAGAGAAAACAAGAACAGGTATTGGTAAGCTGCCCAAGTAATACAGATGGAAATACAGATGGTTGCAAGACATAACTGAGTTCTCAGCCACAAAGGGGAATTCCCAAGTGATTATAAGAAAAGTAGTAAGCCATGAGCTGACTGAGCAGCTACTCAATTGGAAGAGGTGGTATTGATATCAGTTTCCATGGAGTTCCGGTTTTAATGCCCACGTGGAAGCAGGGAGTCTTTGAGTCCACCTGAGGTGAGGTGGGGGGGTGGAGGGGTGGAGGGGGTGGGAGGAGGTTTAAAGCCAGGACTCTGAAAGGGCAGCACCTTCAGAGAAAGGTAGGCAAACAATAATGTGCCCACTGGCACATAGATCTAGGAAGTATGTTTCCACTCATGTTCCGGGTATGGAAAAATGTTAATGCTGATGGGGCATTAATCAGTTCATTCCCTCTCAGTTACAAATTCACTTCTCAGTACCTGGTCCATGATCATGAAATGGATGCCTTAAGCGTTTCTTTGCAATAAGTGTGATACTACACTTTGTCAGTAGAGGGCGCTGGAGGGACATTGCTGGAGAGAGGGGGTTTCTCCTCCTGGTTCCTGTGTGCTAGGTTTGGCTTTTTCGTGCTCTCACTGCATGTTTGGTGTTCACTGCGAACATGTGGGACATCCAGTGGTGCATTGCACAGTCACTTGGTGACCTCAATGGCCCAGCCCAGGCCTGGTGACCACTTTTCCTGACTCTCCTAACAGATACCATGTGCTCCAGACATCATGCCCACAATGGCATCTCGAATATCAATGTGCACCCACATAACAGCCTTGGCATACCTGCACCCCCAAAGTTGTTTCCTGCCTGCCAAGGAAGTGTGGACCTGCTCAAGCCAGGGCAGCTGAGTAAGCTGCTCTGCCTTCCGATGAGGTTAACTCGGTCAGTAAGTTGAACCCCAACCTTGGGGAGGGCCCCCATTCCAAGTTCCTCCTTCATTTTAGCATTCTCTTTATATATTTTTAGTTACACTTTTATCATAGCTTAATAATCCCTTATGTTAAATTTAATTTTAATTTAAATTATGGTGTGGTTTCTGTCTCCTGGTTAGATCTAGACTACCACAATGGAGAAATCAATATCCCTGGCCTATGCCTTATTAAGGGTTCAAGTTGACGTTACAAAAACATCCAGATGAAATAGTTCCTCAGCCTAGTTTGCATGGCATTCTCATAGATATAGCATGATGAATATGAATTCACAGTCCAAAATTTTAAAACTCATAAAAATGGAATCCTCCTTGAGGAAATGTTATCAAATATAATCATTATGGGGCTTAGAACTACAATAACTTTTGATAATAAAGCAATCTAAAAAGATTACTTACGTATGCTTAAAAGAAAATTGGCAACTTAGAAGAAATTACTTTAAATGTAAATGGACTAAACAATTCAACTAAAAGACAAAGATTGTGAAATCTTTATTTCCTGATTTGGATGGTGTTACATGGATATGTTTATGCCCTGAATATTTTATACAGCTACACTTTCATGATTTTACACTTTTCTGAATGTATCATCTATTTCTTATGTATGTTTATAAAAATATATATACTTCTACATACTTTGTAGGTCAGAGAAATTAGAACTATTCTAGAAATAAGTCACTAAAAATAATATATATCAAAATTTAGGAAATAGAGATAAAGCAGTATTTATAGAAAAGAAATTCATGATTCTAAATAGCCTTCTTGATTAAAAAAAAGGTCAATGAACTAAGAAATTAGACAAAATAGAATAAATTCAAAGAACATAGAAGGAAGGAAATCATAAGGTTAGAAAAACATGCCTGAGAAATTACAAATATTAATAGCTTTTCTAGTGTTAGTTTGTCCCTGCCCATCTGTGCAAGTAGGCCACCTGAGCATTGAAACGGCTTTTGCCCTGAGGGCTTTTGTTGATCTAGGCAAACTTGGACTTCAGTTTGGGTAGCTTCATGGAGTGAGGAAAAAAAAGAAGAAATTGCTCAGGGTTTACTCTGATACTGGCCATCTAATAGGACACCCTCTTCCATATCAAGCTGGTCTCCAAAAACCACACCCTTTGGGCAAGGCAAAGCAGAACTCTGTCTGTCCCTAACCCACCCCCAGGACACTACAGTAAAGGTGAGCTCGGTGCTGAGTGCAGGTGGTATTCACCTTGCCTCTTTGGTTCCTTCTTTCCTTTAAATTCTGGCCTGATAGTTTTTTATAATTTTGTCAGTTCTTTAACACTTTTACAAGATTTTAAAATATAGCCTAGAAAGAATCTCTATATATAGTTTAGACAGCATTTAGGTATATTTATCACAAGGAAGGCTTGAATGATCTAGCCCGGCATTATCAGAAACCGAACCTCTAGATGTGGTAAAAGTATAAAAATCTGTGTAGGAGTTACACACATCAACTTAAGGATAATAGTTACCTCTGGACTGGAAGGGAGGAAAACGAGATGGAGATAGGCCTTTAGCTCTATTCGTGACGTTCTATATCTTTAAAAGTAAAAGATCTGAAGCAAATTTGCAAAATATTGACATCTCTTAAGTCCTGGCAGTAGGTGATGGCAGACATTGGTGGGTTGTTGGCCCAATATCCAGTCTCTCTTTCTTTATTATTAATGGAACCCCAATTCTGATGAGGTTGGTAATGTCACTTTTCCAAAGCCCCTTGTGGCCTGGAATGGCCATATGACAATAGTTCTGGCCAAAGAGAGGTATGCAGAAGTCCCAGGGAGGGACTTCCTAATGCAGTAAAACAAAATCAGCAACATTCTGTGTACGGAGAGGCTGCTTTTCTGTCTTCTTTCTGCCTGAAATACACCAGCGGTAATGGCTGCAGCATCTTCACGTCATGAGGCTGGACTAAGGGTGGAGAAGCAAGAGGGAAGGGTGGTCCTTGCAGGCATCTCTAAGATTCCATATCAGCTTTGACCTACCTCCAAAATTCTTGTCATGGTAGAAAAATAAACACGTTTAAGCCACTCTTTTTCACTTTTCTGTTACGAGCTCCTGAACCTAGTCCTATGTGATACAATGGTACGTGGATTTTATTATTTCCTTTATATGGAAATGTCTCATAATTTATTTTAAAATTTCAAAATGGTAACAGAGAAGATAGGAAACTAGAAACAGTTATCGCACACGAGTGTAGCCTCTTTGCTCCGTTTAGACTAGCCGAAGGGAATGAATGGCTGTATGATGCCATTCCTTCTATTTCTGAAAAGTCTCTTATGCAGAATCTTTTTCCATTTCCAAGTTTGCAAAGAAATCCAGGTGGAGCAGTGTTCAGTTCTGCTGTATCAAATAACTTCTGCGGTTCTGAACACTAGCGGGGATGGAGACTGTCTTCTTGTTCACTTGCTACGACAATTCCTGCTGGTGGAGCAAGTAGGTTCGACCAGTGTCACTGATGTCACTTACTGTAATGTTGCTCAGTGGCCTGTGACCCTCAGTCATATTGTGTCATAAGGGGAATCACGTTAGGATGGTTTGTAAATAACTCGGTGGTCTCAGCAGGAAGAGACTGTCCGGGAAGGAAGTTTCCACAGCTCAAGAGCTGACTGAGGAAACCAAGTGGGGAGGAAGCAGATATAGACGTCTTCAAAGATGTCAGTGGCAGGCACCGCTCAGAGGCCTTGGCAGATCATCGATTGACTACATGACTCCAATCATTTATCTCTTCTTTGTGACATGCCAGTCCAAATTCAAAGGCGTGTGTGTGTGTGTGTGTGTGTGAGAGAGAGAGAGAGAGAGAGAGAGAGAAGGAGAGAGTCTTAATAACTAAACATAGGGTGCCTGGGTGGCTCAGTTGGTTAAGCGACTGCCTTCGGCTCAGGTCATGATCCTGGAGTCCCGGGATCGAGTCCCGCATCGGGCTCCCTGCTCGGCAGGGAGTCTGCTTCTCCCTCTGACCCTCTTCCCTCTTGTGCTCTCTGTCTCTCATTCTCTCTCTCAAATAAATAAATAAAATCTTTAAAAAAAAATAAATAACTAAACATAAACCTTAGGCCCTCTCATCTGCTACCAGGGTTTGGACTTGAATCTGACACACAAGCCTTTAGGTTCTGAAAGGATGAGCACACCACTGACTATCATCTCCCTGCACAGACTGAAGAGAGCTGCCGCTCTGGAAAGAATTTGGGCCACTGTAAGGCAGGGGTGTGGGGGCCAGGTGGCTAAAGCAATGATGACTGCTTGCTGCCAAGGGCCAGGCGCCGAAGGAAGGAACCGTATCCTAGTGACTCCCCTCACCACTCTTTTCCTACAGTATGGAATTACACAGATACTGCTAGTGGAAAATCCCATTTTTGCAGGTTTTGTTGAAAGTACATTTCTAAATGTTCCTGTCAGGTGAATACATAGGTGTTATTATCAACTGTAAAGGATATTGCTCAAAGCATGCACTTGCTAGACAATAAAATCAGAAAGGAGCAACTTTTTAAACTTATTTTTAAGAAGGCTTTTAAACTATTGCCATTTGGGGCACCGGGGTGGCTTAGTCAGTTAAGCAGCTGCCTTCAGCTCAGGTTATGATCTCAGGGTCCTGGGATCGAGTCCCATATCAGGCTCCCTGCTCAGTGGGGAGCCTGCTTCTCCCTCTCCCCCTGCTCATGAGCTCTCTCTCTCTCACTCACTCACTCTTTCTCTCAAATAAATAAAATCTTAAAAAAAATTTTTTTAAAAACTATTGCCATGTAAGTAGCCCATTGCCTCAGTGAATAGAGTGATTAATAGTCCAAAAACTTAAATATCATTCCAACAGAGTGTTCCCTTATGACATCATTCATTCAAAGAAGTAAAATATTTTAAATAAATATGTAGACAATGACCCCCTCCATACAATAAGCTAGGCTTACTTTTGAAAAACGCTTTGAAAATCTTTGGAAATTACTTTCTGAAAGTGTTAAATATTTTTTTTCATCATTTTGAAGTTTATTAACTAAATGGCAATTTTGTTTTCCTTAGAGCTTATCTTGACATTTCTATTTTGTTTTCATCTGCTTTTTTGCTATGCAGCTAAAACCAGTGAAGAATAAAGCAGAGCATATTTAAATTTTAAGTTCGAAAAACTTCTGGTTTGTGGTTCAGCATAATGCACGAACACACACGTTTATCTCCTCTTCTTCCAGAGACTGCGTGAAGATGAAACTAAAGGAATAAAAAGGGTCAAAGTCAGCAACAATGTAGAATATCAGTAGGGCCCATGGGTGGAGGTGAGATTTCAGCACATATATGCAGGACGAAAGTGGACAGACTTCCACTCTGGGAGCATAGTGGGTCTAATATTCTGAAGGGTCCTTCTGCTAAAAACTAAGTTCCATATAAGTTACAACAAACGTGATTTCAAATGCATTGCTCAGATCACAACAAAGTGAAGGAAGTCTCTAAAAGTCAAAAGTCAAAAGTCAAAAAAAAAAAAAAGTGTAGAGGGAAAGGAGAGAAAAGGGGACAGAAAGAAGCAAAGAAAAATGATTAAGTGAGCCAGACCCAAGGGAGGGAGCAACGATCAGTGTAACATAACTTCATCCTTCGTGCCCTCTGTGTTTCTATAAAACCACCAAGCTATGGAATTTTGCATAATAAAAGGAACAGGACATGCAGGAAAGCTAGGATTGGGGAAAACCGTACATAAAAAACTTACTGCCACAGAGTAATAAAAGTAAATAAATACATACATAAATGGTATCGCCACTTTTGTTTTCTAAAGAATAAACCTTATCATAATCCTAGACAAAGCATATCAGCTTGCTTGCTGTGGTGAAAGGTAGCTTCCGAGTCACAGACAAGAGGTAGAAGGAAGAACAACATTCTGAGGCTGAAATGTTGTGACAGCCGAGATGGAGGGTTCCGGCTCATTGTCTGTCTTTTTTCTTTTGCTCTGGCTTAAAATAGAAACCCTACCTTTGTTGTTTCCCAGTTTCCTTCTTTCATAAAAAAGCTGCACACGCAGCTCGATGCGGCCAGACACAGGGCGCCATCCTGCCGCTCTGAGAACTATACCGTCAGCTCCAGTCCTCGCAAACGCTTCCCACTCCCAGTTAGCACAGATGATAACTGGGCTGTGTCCATCTCTCCTTGCCTTTATTTTTGTCACAGTGCTGTCTCTGACAGAATGCAATGGGGACTCCTTATTTCTTGGATATCACATGTTCACTCGTTTTTTTGTTTTTTGTTTTAATTATAATTCCAAGCTTCCCCTCAATACTTTAAGGCTTTTTTGTTCTTGCTATACACTACTTGGATTCATATAACCAGAATGTTTACTTGTGTTTGGAATGGCTGTCTTAAATATTTATATTAAAAAGACGACACAAGCTTTGGAGAACTGTGCAATACATACTTGCAGGCTATATACATAAATGGAGGAAAGAGAAATTGAAGGGTGTGTGTGTGCAGGGTGTGCGTGTGCGAGCTGAGTAGCCTTCCATGAGACACTATGTTCAGCAAGGTGGCTTTTTTTTTTTTTAATCTGATGTTTGGCTGAAGCACAAACATAGTCAAAATGGGAAAAATTGTGGAAAAGCTAACACAATTTCTAACTTTGGTGATTTTATCCCTTGCTTATTTATCTTGAGTATGTAAAAGTACCCATTTCAAACAAAACAAAAGACACTGTAATGATGCGAAAGGCAAGGTTGCCCCAGAGGCAAATGTTGATAACAGCTCTGCAATCTGGAGACTAACTCTTCAGCCCATGGAAAAGTATGTGAGTGTAATCTGAGATTCATCCATTAATATAGGACTCTTAAAGGGGGCTGAAGGATTCTTGGTAGTACCCCTAAGTCTTGGGCGCTACCAGGACCAGAAACAAATGTCCAGACTCTCTGGATGATAGTAACCAAATTTAGGCACTTAGGATTCCCACAAGCTAATCTCCTTCATGAACACAAAAGCATAAATTTTAAACAAAACATTAACAAATCCAATCCAGTGCTATATGAAGGGATTGATTATACATCACAGTCCAGTAGGGATTATTCTAACAATTCAAGGGTAGTTTAATATTTGTGAATCAGTTCATGTAATTCACCACATTAACAACAAAAAAGGTGGGTGATGGAACATACAGTCATCTCAATAGGTAGAGCAAAGGCTTTTGATAACTTACTCTGAGCAAATTAGGAAGAGGTAAACTTCTTAATCTGAAAAAGAGTGTCCATACAAAAATGTATGGCAGACACCTTACTTTATGGTGCAATATTGAAAGCATTCCCCTAGAGATGAGAAATGAAACAAGGATGCCGTCTATCCTCACTTTCATTCATCATTGTCCTGGTAGCCAATGCAATAAGGCAAGAAAAGAAATCACAAGGATTGGGAAGAAAGAAATAATACTGCTTTATTCACAGATGATCTGCTTATGTAGATAAAAACCTAAGAACATCAAAAGGTAATTTCAGAATTATTAAGTAACTTTAGCAAGGTCACTGGATACATGGTCAACATATATGAAACACTGCTCTTTTTATATCTCAGAATAAACAAATAGATTATGAAGAAAGTAAAATAACTCCATTATAGTGGCATCAAAAATTCAAACCATCAGGGAAATAAAATTTAAAAAAACAACAACACAGTATTACACCACTACCCACCCACCAGAATGACTGTAACACAAAATCAGATGATATAAAATGATATCAAAGATGTGGGGCAAGAGTAACTCCCCTACTCTGCTGAGGGGAGCACAAATTAGTACAACTACTTTGGACAACTGTTTGGCACTATAAGGTACAGCTGAACATATATGTACACTATAACCTAATGCTTCAACTTCTAGGTATATATCCAACTGAAATGTATGCATAAGTTCATTTAAGAATATGCATAATTATGCTTATTGCTTTACTGTTCTTTATATCCAAATATTAGACAGACCATAAGTGCCCATCAACATCAGACTGGATAAATAAAGTGTGGTATTTTCATACAATAAAATACCATTACAGAAACAAAAAGGAATGAAATTTTAGTACATCAACAGCAGAGATAAATCTCAAAAACATAATGTTGAACAAAAAAAGCCAGATACAGTAGAAGACAGACTGAATAGTTATATTTATATAAAATTCAAAGGCAGGCTGAACTTCTCTATGATGTTAGAAGTCAAGATCACGGCTAATTTGGTAGAAAGTAGGAAGTGGGAGGGGGCACAGGAGGACTTCTGGGATGGGATAAAGTTTTATTTCTAGATCTAGGTCCTGGTTACAGAGCTATGTTTACCTATCAAACTTTATACTACGGTTTCTGCACCTTTTTTGAGTATAATTATACTTCAATTAAAAGATATCTAAAAAGGAAAGAACAGGGAGAGCCTAAAGAAACTGGGAGGTGAAAGGGGCTGATACAGGTGGGTGGAGGGGAGTGAGCAATGTTTTCATCTTAAAAAGTGGAGAGTCAACAGATATTATTACCTATGGAACAGGTAACTCGAGCTTAACTCTTGAGGTTGCAAAGGTGATGAACAGAGAAAGCAAGTCTAGTGATAAAATTATAAAATGGCGGTGCGTGGCAGAAGGGGATGAAATAATGAACTAAGTCCTCATTTGTCATAGCAAGGAATTGATGGGCAATGCCAAAACTGCCCAAAGAAACTTAAGTATTTTAAAACAGCAGCCATTTGTGATTTCTCATGGTTCTGTGGATTTGCTGGGCCGTTCCGCCATTGATTTTGTGTGGGCTCCCCCATGGGCTACACTCTCCTGCAGACATGGCTGGGCTGGGCTGGACAGGACGAGGTGGCTCTATTTGCACATCTGGCTATTAATGCCAGCTGTGCCCTGGGGTACTTCAGTTCTCATCTACATGACCTCTCACTCTTCTATAGGCTAGATCAACCTCCTTAAATGATGGTCTCAGGACAGCATTCCAAAAGGTCAAAAGCAGAAGCTGAAAGGCCCATTGAGGCTTAGTCTTAGGCTTTGCAAAATGTCACTTCTGCCTTATGCTACTGGACAAAGGAAGCCCCAGGGCCAACCCAGACTCAAGGTGTGGGGAAATGAACTCTGCCTCCTGATGGAAGGGGCTGTGAAGTCACGTTGCAAAGGGGCGAACCTTCAGCAGTTAGCAGGTGAATCCTGCTAACAGGATGGGAGGGATTGTGGCCACCCTCCTACTGTCTGTCCTCTGCCACAGTTATTTACATTTCTCTCACATGCAGAAGAAACAAACACAGAACATTAAACCTGACTGTCTCTGGGAAGGAGAACAGTGGGTAAGGAAGAGTGGGGACAGGGGCTTTTTCATTCTAGGCCCTTCCATACTACTCTTTTCAAATACAAGCACGTTCTATAAAAATAAATGTTTCTAATATTATAGAAGATTCAGTGCCTATAAATCCCTTGCTTTGAACAGAAAAACTGGAAAGATATTTTCTTCTATCCTCATCTAATAAATGATGAACAGTATTTACTAAGCATGGATTCTAAGAACTGTAAGATTCTTAAACAACTCAGGCCGACCCAACACTGTTCAGTTTTATTCCACTTCCTAAGGATTCAATTAAAAAATGTGATTGTGCCTATGAAAAATGCTTCTTAAACTGTAAATGTTTTATAACGCACCATACATTATTCATTGCAACTGTTTCCATGGCATGCCCAGCACCGTATTAAGCTGTGTAGAGACCACGAAAGGACCAGAAAATACGGTTCCTGCCAGCATGGAATTAACAGTCTAGGTGAGGAGACAAGATGACACCCACAAACCAATTATAGTACATTATGCGAGACTGTAGGGGCCCCTGCAGACAGGGACAATTACTCTTCGTTCATTGCAGCCTCATCAGGACCCCACATATAATAAGACCTTGATAAATATGCGTTAATGGAGGGATGGATCAATTACCTGGCAGCCCATGATTCAGAGCCCAGTCACAGGACCGACTATGAGTGCTAAAGTATCTGAGAAGCGGGGGTCAGAGGAACTGTTTGTACTCAGTCTAGGCACCGAGGCTGGGCTTTAGGCCCAACCGGGCTATGACAAGGTCACAGCGCCCCAAGAGGGGAAGATGCATATTGCAGCCTGGGGGAGAGCCCCCCGAAAAGGAAAGCCTCAGAGATAGGAAGGGAGGTCAAACCAGCCTGGATGGAAGCAGGGAAGCAGGAGGAGGGCTGTAGGGTCTCCCAGAGCACCCACCTTCTGTCCTTGTGGCAGCTGGGCAGACAGGAAGCAGGGCTAGGGAGGAGTGAACAAGATGGGCTAGCAAGGGGCAGGAAGCACTGGGGGCACCTGAGAGGGAGGGAGAGAACAGATCCCACCACCGGCAGCCACAGGAGAACCGCAGTTCTCCCCATAGAAGAATCCTGCCTTTTCCTCCACACTGAAATCAGCAGGGAAGACAAAGGTGGATTGGACATTGCCCCATTCACCCGGACATCAGTGCCTCTTAGAGGGGGAGAGACAACAGTAATTTAATTTCTTCTAAAGATTTTATTTACTTATTTGAGAGAGAGAGAGAAAGAGAGGGAGAGAACAGAGGGAGAAGCAGACTCCTTGCTGAGCAGGGAGCCCGATGCAGGACTCGATCCCAGGACCCTGAGATCATGAGCTGAGCCGAAGGCAGACGCTTAACTGACTGAGCCACCCAGGTGCCCCCACACCAGTAATTTAAATAAATAACTAAGGGTCTTGGAAAGCCAGGACTCTGAGTTCAGGCACACCTGGGTTCCCATCCCAGGTCTAGTGCCCATAGCTCAAGCTCCTTAGGCAAGTTAACCTTTGTTCGCCTGTTTTGTCACCTGAGACCAGTCCCTGCCTCACGGGTTGTGAGAATGAAATATAAGGTCCCCCATGTAAAGCTCTCAGAGGACTCCATGTACCTTAGTATTGTTAAAGCCACAGCTATGAGACCAGGGAGGCTGGTCAGAGGTGCTGGGGACTTGAAAATGAGCAGAATTGAGATATGCAGAGAGGTGAGCCAGGGCATCCAGCTGAGAGCAAGAACAAAGCCCCAGTGCATGAAAACAGCTTGCAGAGGGAGCCTCGAAGCTTTCCCTTTGACTGGCTGTGAGGGGTGCAAAGGAGCTACCTCTGGAATGACAGATAAGGTATCCTGGGGATACCGGTGGCGTGTCCAGAGCAAGAAACCAGACCTTGCTCTGGAGTCCGTTGGGAGCCGCGAAGGGTTTGAGCAGGGAAGTGACTGGGTGAGAAGTGGGTGGTGGGCTTAGTGCAGGGAGTCCATGGGGCGCAGGCCCAGCTCCTGGAGAGGGTGGGAGTGTGGGTGCCGTTCAAATAGATCAACTCTGACACATTCTGGGAAAGACCTAGGGTGGAGATGTAATTCTAATTCTTAGGACTTTATCTCTTTCACAACTAGCTTCAAAGGGGAGAAGGCTGGGTGACAAGAGGGAGATAAAGGGCCATGTTAATGATTGGAGAGGTAATATGGTTCAGGAAAACATCGATATGCCTGGTCTAATCATTCACAGAGAAAGCGTCTGCAAGAAAGGCGCTTGAGAAGGACAGCTCTGCACCCCTGACAAATGAGCTACAGGCCAGATGTGGTCTGGCCTTGGGCGATGTGAAGAATGGATTGTTCCCTCAACCTCCCTCAAGTCTCTTTAGGGTCTCATTGCCCTATTAGCACTACCCTTCCTCTCAATTGCCCAGACCCCATCGCCACATCCAAACACATTATGTCTCCATGTGCCAGTGTGGTGTAGACATTTGACTCCCCACAGTGCTACTCCCCAGCTGTGCCCTGTGGGCAGGTGACTTATGTGGGTCCCTTGAGACCTCTAAGGATGAATCCTTCACCGGTAGACTTCCTACTGGGAGCCTCAGTCTCTTCCTTCAGCACAAAGGGAAATCTGTTGAAACTCTAACCTCAACAGACTGCTGAGTGTACATTGAGAAAGCTCACATGCTTCCCTTTCAAGTTGACTCTAAATCCACAGATGATGTTTGCTCCTAATATGGAGATATGTCCCAATCTGTAAAAACATCTGAACTTATGATCAACTTAGAGTCAGGTGCTAGGGTGCATGTTCCAGAGACTTGAAGGTGCTCTCAGCTCAAATTGTCCTTTTCTGAAGAAATTATGTGAAGTGTTGATGCTGGTGAAGCATTTCCAAAATGAAACCTGGCTCAGTACATCTTCCTGACATGAAACGTCAGGAAGACCTAAGGCTCTACAAGAAGGTAGTAGTCCAAATACAAAGCCAAGTAAAATGGGACATGATTTTAAGCAACTGATAGATTGAAAGAAAAGACAAACTATTTGACCTTGACATTATTGTGTGTCCTTCCTTTTCAAGTAGCCCACAGGTCCTGACAATGGACCCGCCAGGAGGACCGTATGTTCCTGGCATATTGTCCCTGCCTGTGGTGGGCAATAATTAACTGATCATAATAACACGTACCCATTTTCTTATGGATTCTCTTTCCATCGACCATAGAGAAAGCAGGGAAGCCTTTATTACAATTGCAGAACTGAATGGAGAGTGTCTGAATGTTGACAACATGAAAGCAAAAGTGTAGCTGACAAAGGGGCTCTAGATTAATTCAGTGGGTTGTCTGGCATCCTCCATAACAATGAAATTACTGAGGAGGAATCCAAAGCAATCACATCAACAGGAAATGCCCAAATCCTACATTTAGTAAATTTGGCAGATTTGTTATTAATCAAACTGCATTTTAGAGAACTGGGCTGCTTCTTACAGAAGATAAGAGATGAAAGAGTGACCTTGTCTTTCATACAGGGAAGTAAATTACTGACTGAAGGTGAAGAGAACAAAAAATAGAGGTTCAAGCATAGTATTTAAAGTTAAAAATACCAGCAATGAGGAATTTTCAGAAAATAACAGAACTATCAAGCCTTAAGAAAAGAAGAGGTAAGGGAAGTAGAGTCATGTGACCTAAATCTTCATCATAGTTTTGTTTTTTAAAGATTTTACTATTTGAGAGAGAGAGAGAGAGAGCACAAGTAGGGGTGGGGGCAGGGAAGGGCAGAGGGAGAGGGAGAAACAGACTCACTGCTGAGCAGGGAGACTGATGCAGGGCTCGATCCCAGGACCCCAAGATCATGACCTGAGCTGAAGGCAGATCCTTAACCGACTGAGCCACCCAGGTGCCCCACACATCATACTTTCTTAATAAGTAGTCAAGAGAATGTCCTAAAGCTGAGAAAATTAGGAAACTGTGATCAAAGGTTATTGTTTTGAATTATGGAATAAACCATGGGAGAATGGGACTAGGTTTGGGACATGCAGGCAAGGAGAGCGTTGCTTGGCACTTTAAGCTTGCTTTTGCTATTTGTTTTTTACCAGGTGCATCAATGTGTCAATAATATGTTTAGGGGTGTGTGTGTGTGTGTGTGTGTGTGTGTGTTCCTCACAGGCAAGGACCATACCTAGCCATCTTTGTTTTCCTAGGTCTACTCTTGTAGTTGGCACAATAGCAATAAAATGACAACAATAATAGAAAAACCATTTGCGTGTTCAATGCCTACCATGCCCCAGAGGCTGAGCCAACAGCTTCCAAAAAAACATATTCTTTACATAGCCCTGCAAGGCAAACATTCTGTCCTTCCCATGAGGGGGTGGATGTGAAGGAGTTCAAAAAGAAAAGAGAAAATATTGCCCAAGGACACACACTGGTTAATGACAGGATCTGAACCCAGATCCTGAAATCCAGCAGGATTTAAATCTAAGTCTGACTGTTTCTAAGATCTGGGGATTTTTGTTTGTTTGTTTTTAAAACTAAACCAGCATTTGAAGGAATAATTGTGAATAAGTGGCTGTGAATAAGTGAATGCCTACAAAACTTAAAGTGAAGTCAGTTATGTTGTTCTGTGCCTCACAAAGCATCATTCTACCAAGTATCACTCTCCAGATCCAAAAAAGCTTTAGATTCAAAAACTGACTATGCCTGAAATAACTGGAAGAGACTCTTGTAAAGTCATAAATAAGGCCTGGTAGAAGCCAGAGGGAAAATTTAGATTCTTTAAAGTAAGTGGAGAGATTTTGTCCAGTAATGGAACAAATTGAAATAATCCAAGCTGAAAGAATACTGGGTAGCAAATACATACTGAATCAACCTAAACACTTTCAGCTTCTGGACTAAAATATCATTTTCATGCAGATTTAAATGGCTTAGGCATTAGGGCTTAATGCAAAATTAGCCTAAGTGGCTGTGTCTTTGAGCCCAAAGAAGGTCATAGGGATGCAATGCAAGAGTGTGCTCGGCCTCAGGAGCACAGCACGCTCGCCGTGCCCGTTTGATCACTCACCCTATCAGTGAAAAAGGTGGAGGGGGCCCCCTCCCTCATATATGTGTCTACAAATTATATTCTGATATACTGGATTAAGATACACATGATAGTACATACACAAAAAATAGGAAACATTAAAGGATGAACTAAATACTGCCTATAAACAGAAGTTCTATTGTTTCTTCTTACTCTCCAATGGGTAGTCTTGCACAACCCCAGCTGTACCCCACTGAGCCCCCATTGAGCATGGGACTCCTGATCTCGGCTCAGGTCTTGATCTCATGATCATGAGTTTGAGCCCCGTGTTGGGCTCCCTGCTGGGCAAGGAGCCTACTTAAAAAAAATACTGGTCTCTAGGGTGGATTATCACACACTGAGCAAGCAGTCATGGAGAATAAATGGTCTATAGAAGAAAACAAAAGTAGTATAATTAGAGTCAACATTTATTAAGGACTTATCTTGTGCTAGGCGCTGCTCTAGGCAGTTTGTATTAACTCATTTAATCCTTACAACCAACCTATGGGCAGGATGGAGTGTCAATCTCCAGTTTACAAGAGACAAGATTGAGCCACTGAAAGATTAAATAACTTACCTGAGGTCACACAGCTGGTAAGGTTGGAGCTAAATGGCCTTTTAAAAATAAACATTTAATTTTGGAATCATGTTTGATTTATAGAAAAGTTGCAAAGATAGCACGGAGAACTCCCCTACACTTGTCCCCCAGCCTCCCCGCCACTAACGTCTCCTCTCACCATGGTCTATCCGCACAACTGAGAAACCAACATTAATACATTACTATTAGCGAACCCCCAGGCTCCTTTGGGGTTCACCAGTGTTCTCACTCTTTCTGTTCCAGGATCAAATCTAGGGCATCCCATTGCATCTAACTGTCCTGTCTCCCCAGTCTCCTCTAGTCTTTGACAGTTTCTCAGTCTTTCCTTGTGTTTTTATGACATTAATGTCTATGAGGATTACCAGGCAGGCATTTTTTAGAAGGTCTCTCATTTTGAGTTTGGTTGATGTGTTTCTTGTGATTGGCCTGGAGTTACGAGTTTTTGGAAAGAAGACCACAAAGATGAGATGTCCTTCTCATCACGTCATGTCAGGGGGCACAGGATATCAACATGACATCGCCACTGATGCTACCCTTCATCACTTGATTGAGGGGCTGTTTGCCAGGTTTCTCCACTGTATAAAGTTACCATTTTTCCCATTCTATACTCTGTTCTTTGGAAGCAAGTCAATAAGCCTGACCCACCCTGGGGAGGGGGCAGGCGATTAAGCTCCACATTCTAGAGTGAGGAGTAGCTACATCTACATATATTATTTGGAATTCTTCCATAAGGAAAATTTGTCTTTTCTCCCTCATTTATTTATTTATTCAATCATTTACTTACATCAATATGGACTCAAATATATCTATGTTACAGTTGGGGTTATACTGCAAAGCTCCACTATTTATTTTGTTGTTTAAATTGTTGCAGTGTTGGCCACTGAGTACTCTTTTAGGTTCACTCCTGTGTCTCTTTGATGTACCTGCCCACCCCCGGCCCAATCCATGTGGTTGGGTTTATTATTTGTTTTGCTTTAGCTCTTTCTTATTCTCTGGTACTACAAGACACTTCAAACTCATCTTGTATATTTCTTGCCCTAATCTTAGAATAGTCATTTCTCCAAGGAGCCCTGGTTTCTTTCATTGGAAAATGATATTAGAAACCAAGATCTGGGTGCTAGGTGTGCTCACTGCTACCAGCATGTCATTGCTTCTGGGTCCTCTCAGTGACCAGAGCAAGGGCATACATGTATGTACACTAACTCATGTATACACCCTTCCCAACAATTGTTTGTGTCCGTCTATCTATCTATCTATCATCTATCCAAACATGAGTTCATCTTGATGGCTTTCCACACTAATCCCAGACCCCGGAGTTTGTTCTAGCTTTTCTTTCTTGCTTACCTGTAACTGCCCTCTCTGACAATGAGAAACTAAGCTCCCAGCATCTGCCATCCATTACTTATTTGTACAACCCTGGTCTACAGATAAAGCAGTTTGAGAATTGCTCGCTTACACCCCTGTGAGAAACAACTTGACCAAGTAGGGTACAGTGTTTCTGTGCACGTCCCTTGCCTTTAGCCTGACAACTTTTTCCAGAGTTACTTAAGTCGTCTCCTTTGGTCCCTACCCACTCCAGTGCTATTACATTATCATTTTGCATCAGTCAGGGTTCTGCCAAAGAAATAGAGCCACAATAGGATATGGAGGTGGATACACATACGGTGTTCCTTGGCTTGCAGGTGACTCTCCTCTCCCTGAGTCTGCACATCATCATCCCTCTATGTGTGTCTGTGTGTCTAAATGTCCCCCTTTATAAAGACACAAGCATATTGGATTAGGGCCCACCCTAGCAAGGCATCTCAACTTGATCATCTGCAAAGATCCTATTTCCAAGAAAGGTCACATAACGGGTACTGGGCCGAAGACTCCAGTATCTTTTGGGGGGCACAATTCAACCCATAACTCTAGGCAAATCTAAAATCCATAGGGCAGCCCATGAGGAAGGGCAAGCTGGAAACTCTCAGGCAGGGCCCGAGCTGCTATCCACAGGCAGAATTTCTTCTACTTCAGAGAAGCCTTAGCTCTGCTCTAAGATCCTTCAGCTGATTGAATCAGGCTCATCCAGATTGTCTAGGATAATCTTCCTCATTTAAAGTAAACTGATTATGGGGCGCCTGGGTGGGTCAGTTGGTTAAGCGTCCAGCTCTTGATTTCGGCTCAGGTCATGATCTCGGGGTTCTAAGGTAGAGCCCCAGCATGGAGCCTGCTTAAGATTCTCTCTCTCCCTCTGCCCCTCCCCACCTCTAAAAAAATAAAATAAAATAAAATAAACTGATTATGGATTTTAATCACATCTACAGAATACCATCACAACCACATCTAGCTTAGTGTTTGATTGAATAAGTAGGGGCGGTAGCCTAACCAAATTGACTATTGCACACTGTGAGGCATTTAGATTAATTTGCCACAGTCTGCATTCCACAGGATGCCCTTTAAAGTCAAAGAATATCCAAACCAAACCTAGAAACCGCTGTAACTATGAATCCAGGTGGACTTGCATTTTATACCTCTTACTTTATACATGCTTGAACAGAAAGGGACTATTCTTTTTTTAAAGAAAGGGTTACAAGATCATTTCCTTAAAATAACAGCAAAGACAGAAGGAGAGAGTCTAGAAGCAGTGGAAGGAGTCCAAATGCACATCTGCTCACCTGCTCCTCTAATGTGCAGATCGGACAGAGGCTGACATCAAGAAGCAGGTAAAATTTTCAGGATAGAATCAGCAATTTCATGCTGGAAATCTGTCCAGTCTACTCCAAGTTGCCCACACAACCTACCCCCCGCCGCCCCCCCCCCACACACAGAAGGGACCTAATGTTTTGCCCTCCATAGGGTCCACAGTTACTGTTCAAAGACCACTGGGAACAAGAGCGACCCAAATCAACCCCAGACACCCTTGGGCATCTTTGGGAAATCCTCTCCTGCTTTCTAACCAGAATCTCAGACCCCTCTGCGAAGGGCAGAATGAAACTTTCCCTTCCCCTGCTGAAGGAGGTAACCTGGAGTCAAGGGTGTTACAATGTGAGGCTAATTACTGTAGCCTCTTAATATTCTCTTCTCTGAGGCCCTCCCGGGAAGGATAAAATAAAACCCTGCATAATAATAGGTGAAATGAACGGTGGACTGAGAGCCTTCCGTGGCTGTGTGTGACCTTGGACAAAGCAGTTGACCCAGACCAGCAATCTCATTAACACACAGGGAAAGAGAGTGAGAGAAAAGGCCCTTTCTTCTCCTGGCCAGGGTGATGAGGATCAGGCTGGAGCCACGGGATGTCACAGAGGACTTGTCTGGAAAATAGACCCCAGGGAGGCAGCGTTGCCTTGTGGGAGACACAGTGCCTGCTTCTTGAGCCTGAGGTCCTTCGTTATATCGCCCCACAATTTTTGTTCAGCTGACAGCCTCAGTTTTATTCGCCCAATGGCTTTTGTTTTGTTTTGTTTTCATCATGAACTATATCACATACACGGAAAGGTAGAAAAAGCTTCTGTACGGTTTGGAAACTAATAGTAACATGAACACCTGTGTATTCGCCCTTCAGGAAGAGGAATAAAACCTTACCAAACCTTAAAATCCCCATGAGCCTCCTCCAGGTCAACCCCGCGGAGCCAACCTTCCTCGCCTGATTCTTGTCCTAACAGCCTCCCTTGCCTTTTCTTATCACCCATGAATGTAACCTCTAAAAATAGATTGATTTTGTTTTTGACATTTATATCAATACCATCATACTGTTACGAGTTTCAACTGTGATTTGCTCCTCATGCTTGGTTTTATGTTTCTAAGTCTCTTTCATGTAACTGAGGGCAGCTGTGAGGGGGTTCCTTCATTACCACCACTGTTACCGGCATTGCTTAATACCCCGAATCACAGACACCACCATCTATCCATTCTACCGTCAGTGGGCGCTCAGGTTGTTTCCAGTTTGGAACAGCAGCTGTGAATGGTCTTGTTACGTGCGTCCTGTTTCTTCAGGCAGGAGTGGAGTTGCTGCGTCATGGAGCGGGGGGGGGGGGGGGGGCCAGCCTTGCCGGGTCAGATTCCGTAATGCCACACTGCTTTCCAAAGTGCTTGTATCAGTTTATATCCCCACTAGCAGCTCATAGATTTCCTCACCTCTCCCTGCCCAGCTATAAATCATTAACCTTGTTTTTGCTAATTGGGTGGTATAAAATGGTTTTGCATTGTAGTTTTAATGCGTAATTCCCTAGTTGATAATGAGTCATACGATTATGAGTCCTATGTGACTCTCCTTCTGTAAAATGCCCGTTTGTGTCTTCCCCACCATTCTACTGAGTCATTTGTTTTCTTCTCCTTCTCCTCCTCTTCCTCCTTCTTCTTTTAAGATTTATTTATTTATTTTAGAGAGACAGAGAGCTAGAGCGGTAGGAAGGGGTAGAGGGAGAGGGAGAGAGAAAATCTCCAGCAGACTCCCCACTGAGTGGGGAGCCTGATGCGGGGCTCCATCCCATGACCCTGAGATCATGACCTGAGCCGAAATCAAGAGTCAGATGCTCAACCGACTGAGCCACCCAGGCGCCCCTGCTTTGTTCTTATTGTATCGTAAGAGTTGTTCTATATCCTGAAAGCCCTTTGTAGTTATATATTGTAAATCTTTCTTCTCTCCTTGTAGCCTTTGTTTACTGTCTTAAAGTTATCTTCTGAAAAAAAAGTTCTCAGGTTGAACATAGCTGAATTTGCAATGATTTATCAGAAGTGTGGATCTGTAGTAGGGACAGTCCCACCACCTTCTGCTGCTTCTTCAGCATTGTTTGGACTATCCTTGGCCTTTTGATCTTCTATACAAATTTAAGAATCTGCTTGTTACGTTCTACCAAACAAAACCACAAACTCCTACTGGAATTTCACTAAATCTGTAAATCACAAAGGGAGGAATTTACATCTTTATAATATTGTCTTCCTATCCAAAATGTAAAAATGGTGTAGGTCATGGTTTTAGGGCTAATTTAAAGTCTTTCAGTAAAGTTTTAGAGTTTTATCTATAAAGACTTACATCTCTTTTATAAATGTCCTTCTAACCACTTTCTACTTTTTGTTGCTAATGTAAATAGTAGCTTCCAAAATTATATTTTTCTAACTAATTGCCTTGGTATATAGAAATGCAACTGATTTTTTTTTTTGCAACTGATTTTTATATCACTTGTATGTGCAGCCATCTTGCTAAACCCTTAACTCGAATAATGAAGATATAGATTATTTTGAAATTTCTACATCTGAAAACAGTTTTGTTCCTTCCTCTCCTATTCTTAAACTTTTCATTTTTTTTCTTGTTTTATTGTCCTAGCTATGACCTCCAATACATTGTTGAATAGAAATATTGGAAGTGAGCATTTCTATCTTATCCCTTGAATTTAAACTTTTGACTATTAATAATGATGTTTGTTGTAGGTTTTTAACAGGTCCTTTTTCAGATTAACAAATATCTCTTCTATTCCTAGTTTGCTTTAATTGCATTCCAAAAGTTTCAAAACAATATTTTCATCATATTCATTTTTATGTATTTTTAAATTTCCATTATGATACTTCCTTTGATCTATGAGTTGTTAAAGCATGTTTTTCATTTCCAAACATAAGTTTTTTTCTCATTATAATTTTTGTTATTGATTTCTAACTTAATTACATTTGAAATTTATTCATAGAAAATTCCATTTATGCTTAAAAAGAAGCAATAATTTCCAACTGCAGAGTACAATGTTCTCTATATGCCCCTTTTATCAAGCTTATTAATGTGTTCTTTAAATCTTCTATATCCTTCCTGATATTTATCTGCTGAATCTATGAATTACTGACAGAGATGTATAAAACCTTCTACTAGCACAATGGATTGGTCTAGCTTCCCTTGTCATGCTGTCATTGGTTTGCTTTATGTATTTTGAGCATAAATAGATTGATAATGATAGATAATAGATAGATAGATAGATGATAGATAGTCTTATGAGTTTGAAATTGTTTTATGTGTTTGGGAAATAAAGCATTTTACTGCCATGTGGTGACCTCTTTATCACTCATAAAGCTATTTGCCTTAAAGTCTGTTTTTTTTCTGATACTAATATATTTTTCCAGCTTTCTTTTGATTAGTATTTGCCTATTGTATCTTTCTCCTTCCTTTAACTTCCAATATATCTACATCCTTATGTTTAAAATGTGTCTCATGTAAGTAGTATATGCTAGATTATATTATTTTTTATCCAGGTTATCAATTTTTGTCTTTTTTTTCAAGTTTTTATTTAAATTCCAGTTAGTTAACATACAGGTAATATTACTTTCAAGAATAGAATTTAGTGATTCATCACTTACATATAACACTCAGTGCTCATCACAAGTGCCCTCCTCAATACCCATCCCCCATCTAGCCCATTCCCTTGCCTACCTCCCCCCTCAACCCCCAGTTTGTTCTCTATAGTTAAGGATCTTTTCCCTGGTTTGCCTCCCTCTTTTTTTTTTTTCCTTTCCTCTATGTTCTTCGGTTTTGTTTCTTAAATTTCACATATGAGTGAAATCATATGGTATTTGTCTTTCTCTGACTTATTTCGCTGAGCATAACACACTCTAGCTCCATCCATCTCATTGCAAGTAGCAAGATTGCATTCTTTTGATGGCTGAGTAATATTCCTATATAAACACACACACACACACACACACACCCCACATCTTCTTTATCCATTCATCAGTCAATGGACACTCGGGCTATTTCCATAATTTGGCCATTGTTGATTCAATTCTTGTCTTTTAACTGGGGAGTTTAGTCCTGTTGTATTTATAATAATTACTAATATATTTGAATTCATTTCTACCATCCTGTTATGTGTTTTACATTTGTCTCACTTTTTCTGTTTTCCCACACTCCACTTCTTGTGAACTGAGGTTTTTTAATTTATTCATTTGTATTTCATGGTTTTTTCCCCTATTGAATTCTATTTTTTTGAAGTTACTTTCTCTGCATCTTTTCTTTTTGTGGTTGCCCTAAAAATTTTAAGATGCATTTTTCATAATTCTAAAATTAATGTCTTTAACCTCCTCCTGAAAAATTCACGGTCTTTAAATGTTTTTTTTAATTCCATTTATTCTCCCACTCAATCCAGTGTTTAGGTTTTTTTTTTCTTTAAAGATTTTATTTATTTATTTGACAGAGAGAGACACAGAGAGAGAGGGAACACAAGCAGGGGGAGTGGGAGAGGGAGAAGCAGGCTTCCCGCAGAGCAGGGAACCCGATGTGGGACTCGATCCCAGGACCCTGGGATCATGACCTGAGCCGAAGGCAGTCACTTAACCAACTGAGCCACCCAGGCGCCCCAGTGTTTAGGTTTTAATTCTAACATATTTTTACCCTGGAAAAGTGGTATTATTATCATATTATAGAGTTAAGGTGTATTCATATTTATCCACATACTTAGAATATATTTGTGCACTATTCCTTCTCGTATCTCCCATCATCCCTCTTGGACCATTTTCTCTCTCCCACCTGAAGTACACTGTGTAGAATTTCATTTAGTGGAGACCTTCTGATGGTAAATAATCTGTTTTATTTCTTTTATTTTAAACATCTTTACTTTGCCCTCCGTTTTGAAACAATCATTTGGCTGGATATAGAGTTTTTGTTAACTATTATTTTCTGTCTGGCTTCCGTTACAGTGGGGAGAAGTCAGCAATAACACTAATTGCCATGCTTTTTGTCGAAGACCCATCTTTCCTCTCTGGCTGCTTTCAACATCACCTCTGTTTCTCTATTCTGTAGTTATTGTGTCTAGGAGTGTGCTTCCTTTTATTCATCCTCCTTTGGATTTGTTGAAGATTAGTGTCTTCTCAAAGAGCTCTCCAAAATTCTTAGCCATTATCTGTTAGGATGAAATCCTCTCTCCATGTCTAACTCAAACTTCTCATTTGGTTCTCTCTCTCTAATTTTTGCCTTTTTTTCATATTTCTTAACTTCTCAAATTTATATCCACAATACTGTCATTGCATCCGTCTTCATTATTTCTCTCTAACTGTATCTAATTTTCTGGTTACGCCATCATTTGAGGTTTTAATTTCAATTATTATATTTTTCATATTCGGGAGTTATATTTGGTTGTTTTTTTTTTTCAAATCCACTTGCTCCCTGCTCACATTTTCAAGATTCATTTACCTCCCAGAGTTCTTGGTTTCAGTGTGTTTGGGAACTGAGAGGATTATCTTATTTCCCTGTCAGCTCAGAGATGCATTTATGAAGATTTAAAGAAATACTTTATCCAGTATTTCAGTTGTTTTGGATGGGAAAATTGTTCTGGCTATCCAATTCACTCTATTGCTGGAAACAGAAATGATCAAGCTGTTTTATTTTTAGCCAAAGCTAATTTCCAGATCGCTCTGCACCTGTAAACCTGAAACAATTTGCATGAACGCTCCTTTCCTTTTGAGTTAAAAAGAATTTCCAAAGAGGATAACCAATGCACTTCTGTTAGAGGGAAGTCTTCCTGTTCCAGAGGCTCCCAGAATGACATTTCTAACTCAGATTTGAAACTATCCTGTCAAATCTACTACTACTCATAGCTAAAGTTCATCAGGATAAGGCTTACTACATGCCCAGCATATATGTATTATAAATGTTACCTCCATTTTCACGACCACCCTCTGAAGTAGGTATTATTACTAGTTCCATTTTACAGATAAGCAAACTGAGGAGAGAAATGGTTATAAAATTTGCCCAAAGAACATGGTGGAAGTGGGAAGCAGTTGGGCTCCAGAGCACACGCTCTTAACCTTGCTGCTATACTATCTCTGTTAGAAGATGAGCAATCACTGCAAAACGAGCAACCTGAGAAATAGGACGCATACTGGTTTGTTCAAGGGAAATTGTTCCTCTAGTGCCATGGTTTTCAACCTGCACAGCCCATCAGGAGTACCCAGGGAGTGTTCTCAAAACGTACTCAGCACATCCCAACTAGAGATTCCAATTCCATTGGTTGGGGTGGGGTCTTTTGTCAAGTCTCCCCTGCAGTTCTGATGGACCCCCTTGATCAGAACCACTCCTCTGTGGGTTTTCCAAGACTCCCACCCCAAATAGCTTCCTCTCTCCCTTTGTTCACATTTTAGAACGCTTTACCAGGTTTTAATTTCCCAGAAAAATGGACGTTGGGCAAGAAAGAGAGTTGTCATCTTACCAGTCACCATCCGGATGTCCTTGAGCAATTCACTCCCCCAAATCTGAGCGTCCGTTTCTTCCTGTGTAAAATGAGAGTCTGTTTTAGTGCTAACATTGAAGATTTTCGGTCACTGAATAAGCCTAGTCTTTTGGATCAGCACTGTGTAGCTGCAGGTCAGGGCTCAGAGAAGGGAAGTTCTGGCTTCAATTAGGCCTGGGGATTACTTATGGGGTTGATATATCCATCACTCCACACTCATGGATATTTGGAAGAGAGAGTCACCACACGATGCTGCCACCTAAGTGATCCTGAAAGATCTTGTGAACAGAAGACCCTTGCGGAAAGCCCATGCTCTTTCCTTGCTAGTTAAGCGTTTAAGAAAAGCACGAACTACAATTTAACTGGGGAAGAGTCACTAAGGGACAAAGTCCTAAAAAAAGACAGGGAGGCCCAGACTGAGAATGCCACCCACCTCCACTCACACACCCCCTTCTGTCAAGGCTGCTGAAGCCATCTGGTCAGAAAGAAGCTGCTTTTAAGGAATTTGGCTTTGTTGGGCCTGCGTATAAAATTCCAACACAGATGTTCCTTGGCAACCAAGCGCCTGACTTCTCTGGACCAACATGGCAAAAACTCTCCCTCCTTGGCTGGTTCTGGCCCCGAGGTGCACCAACTTCGTCCTTCCATTCAGTGCTCCTGGCCTGAGCCCTCCTAACCCTGCTGGATCTCGCCCCAAAGGTAACCAAACATTTCCCCACAGTGTTGAGCCGGACAGCCTCCTCCTCAGTGCTCCCTACCCTGTGCTTTAGAGGGTTTCACAGTTCTGCTTTGGCCACTCACAGAGCTCCCAACCCCAAAAGTCAGGGAGAAGTCCCTTCACGTGTAGTTAGAAATGTGAAGGTGATATGCTGAGCTTTCTGAGGACCCCAACCAGCCATGGGTATTGATTCATAAATCAACCTCACCCATTCATGTGGGACTCCCCTGAGAGTTGAACTGGCTTCCCCACCAGCCCCTGGCCTGTCTCTAGATCACAACCTAAGCCTGGGTCTGTCTCCTAGACACCCCTGGCCTCCTGTGGTTGCCTCTATAAATCCCAGGTGAAGCCTCAGACAGGTCATGCATTCCTAAGGAGTGGGGGTAGGCCTTCATTCTGCTTCCCTCACAGAGGTGCCTTAGGCTGCTGGGCAAGGGGTGGACAGAGAGAGTGGCGGTGGGAATGGAGGCCAGGAGGACCTCGTTCTATACCAAATAAGGTAAGGTGTTTAGTGCGCTACCTGGAGTACAGAAGGGCTCACTAGCGGCCCGCTATTATTAGAGGGCCAGGCAGGTGGCAGATCTTCCAGACACTGTTGGAAGCACTCTGCATATATTCTCCACAAATCCTAATACATTTCCTTCAGGCTATTATTATTTTTCACAATTTCATAGCTGAAAAAACAGAAGTTCAGAGAGATTAAATGATTTGTCCAATGTCACACAGCCAACAGTAGTCATTTCAAACACAAATGAGTCCAACTCTAAAATCTGGACTCTTTCCACTATTCTAGGCTGTCTTATCTCCCCTACGAGATGGCAAGCTTCTCAATGAATTTGTTTCTTAAAACAACTGATAAAATATATTTTTTTAAGATTTTATTTATTTATCTGAGAGAGAGAGAATGAGAGAAAGCACATGAGAGGGGGGAGGGTCAGAGGGAGAAGCAGACTCCCCGCCGAGCAGGGAGCCCGATGCGGGACTTGATCCAGGGACTCCAGGATCATGACCTGAGGCGAAGGCAGTCGCTTAACCAACTGAGCCACCCAGGCGCCCGATAAAATATTTTTTTAAAAAGATTCATAAGAACTATGAGGAGGGATGCCTGGGTGGCTCAGTTATTAAGTGTCTGCCTTCGGCTCAGGTCATGATCCCAGGGTCCTGGGATCAAGCCCCACATCGGCTCCCTGCTCCACGGGAAGCCTGCTTCTCCCTCTCCCACTCCCCCTGCTTGTGTTCCCTCTCTCGCTGTGTCCTCTCTGTCAAATAAATAAATAAAAATTAAAAAAAAAAAAAAAAAAAAACTATGAGGAAAAAAGGCCAATCACTCTCATCAATGTGGGTATTGTAATAGAGCATAAAACTATGCTCTGGCCTCCTGGAAGCCCAAAGAGGGAAATGAAACAGATGGAATTTGTCTTCCTGGGCCTTCTTTTCCTGATGGATTTTGCTCCCACTCCACCCCCCAACCCACCCTCACCCCCAGCATCTACCTCTATCCCTCTACTGGAAGGATTCTGGAATTCTGGTGCCTGGTGCTTGATTCCCACCCGGGGCAACTTCCTATGCCTTGCCCTGTCTCTTCCCTCAGCCTACCAGTCTGCACTCAGTGATAATTTTTTCCTGTATTCGGTGCTTGCATAAAACTCAGAGAGTAAGTCTTGTGCACTGAAGGACGGATCTGGGCAGCACAGGTAATTACAGGCCAGAGCAGAGTATGGTGAAGGTAGGAGTTTGAGGTGTAGAGAGGAAGAGCAGTAGGCCTGTCTCCAATGGAGGAATCATCTTCCATAGGTGGCAGGGGTAAAAGGGAGTATTCAGAATGGGAGTATCTTTGGGGACCCCACATATTGTACCACAGAGTCCCCTGCTTGCTCTACCATGGGTTTGGGCTGCTCATCCTCTTAACAGATCGATACAAGGTCAAGCAAATTTCACTAAACAATCCTGGAAGAACAGGACTGCTTCCTTGGACATCGTATACATCTCCTACTCTTCTGGTGTGCAGATTACAGGCAGCTAATGAAATCCTATAGCTAAGGCAAGAGCCGGTCAACCTACTCCCGATTTCCGGAGATGGAAGGTATTTTGAGCATTAGAGAATCCACATGTGCACCAAGCATTTACTGTAAACTGGATGACTATGTCTTCCACTACGATGAACCACTATTTCACAAAGATACCTGACACTATGGAGTTTATTGTCTTAGGTTCTTTTGATTCTAAGGAAGGAAGTCAGGGAAAAAGGCTCTTTGGTAGCAATGCCATTGAATGATGAAGGAGGCAAACTCTCATGGTGTATCAGTCAAGGTCCTCCGGAGAAATAGAGCCAGCAGAGGCAGAAGCTGATGCTGCAGTCTGGGGGCAGAATATCTTCTCCAGAAAACTTCAGCTTTTGCTTTTAAAGTCTTTCACTGATTAGATGAGGCCCACCCACATTATTGAGAAGAATCCTCTTAACTTAAAGTCAACTAATTGTAGATGTTAACCACATCTACAAAATGTCTTTTTTTTTTTTTAATATTTTTATTTATTTGACAGAGAGAGAAAGAGGGAGAGAGAGCACAAGCAGGGGGAGCGACAGGCAGAGGGAGAGGCAGAAGCAGACTCCCCGTTCAGCAAGGAGCCTGATGTGGGGTTTGATACCAGGACTCTGGGATCATGACCTGAGCTGAAGGCTGTTGCTTAACAAACTGAGCCACCCAGGCGCCCCCAAAATGTCTTCATAACAAACCTTTGATTCATAGTTGATCAAAGAATGGGTAGTATAGCCCAGCCAAGTTGACATAAAACTAACCATCACACATACACATCCAGGAACAGGAACCGTCATGGCCTTGTGAGGCCAGGAACAAAGAATGGTTCTGGATCTACTAGTACCCAGACGTTAGTGTGATTCAGCCACTTCCTCCCAATCTCTTCTACTCCCAAAAGGCACATTCGTTTTGTACATTCAGTTCAGATTTTGCAGAGAGAAAACATATTGATTCAAGCCATTTTTTTCATCCTAGGCCATGTTAAGGTCAGAGCGAGGGTCGGTTGTCCTGGAGACAGGTGATCTCCCCGTGGCCCAAGCACTGTTTGTCCCTGTGCAAAGGTCAGCAAGGGCTCTATCTCAGGGCAGGCCGCTGTGGGCCAAGGAGCTTCAGCTAGGCGGGAATGGGGAGCACAGCAGGCCCCTGACTGCACAGCGCCAGCAGGCCTTTCTAGTGTCACAGCACCAACCCAGTGGATCCGAATCACACACACTGGTGCACACAACTCACCTCTTCCAGTGAGGAGACCACCAAAGATGTGTGTCCAATAGGCAGTGTGTGCGGCGGCGGGGGGAGGGGGCTTACAAAATTGTTTTTCAGCATCAAGGCCACAGTCCCCTGATGATACTCACTCCTTTCATGTTCCCTCTGCAACCTTTTCTAGGGGCTATTCCTGATCCTTCTGCAAACAAAGGGCAAATGGTGAATGTAACCACCACCAACACATCTAGTAAATATGATGGAAAACAGAACATTCTGAAGCTAGCAGTAACTAAAGTAATAACATCTACCTTTCTTTAAAAAAAAATTGGAGGAGAATATGGTATAATTACCCAACTTTCAGATTTTAGCAGGGAGGGGATAATAAACCTTAATAATTAGAAGGTACCATGCCCTTAATTCTAGAGTTAGTCCCAAGGCTGTACCTAACATTTGTCGCTCCTTTCCTCCCTTCTTCCATATTGCCTTTGCTTTTCACTCAATGTAGTTGAGTCTAACTTTTGCTATCAGGAAGTCTTTTGTCTGCAAATAATAGAAAATCCAACTCATAGTGGCTTAAATAAATAGGAATTTGTTTTTCTCATATAACAAGAGGTAGAAAGAAAATTTCTGGAGTTGGTCTAGCAATAATGTCAGGAATCTAGGAGACTCATCTCCATTCCACTCTCACCCTCTGCCTCCTGATCACAAGATGCCACCGTGGGCATCCTGGCCATGTTCAAGGCAGGAGGACTAAATAGAGATTGACACCGGCTGCATCTTGACTTTTTATCAGCAAAGCCAAAGCTTTTCTAGGAGAGTCCAGCAGGCTGCTCCTTCTGTCTCCTTGGCCAGAACCCCATCACACCACCACTCCTAGCTATGTTGGAGGCTGTGAAAACAATTATCCAGCAAAAGGAGAGAGAAATGTCATAACGGACTTCCACCAAATGTTATTCTTTGACTGGTCATGGCAGATTACCTTCCTCCAAACAAGATGAGGAAGAAGGAGTGGAAAAATGGCTGTGTAATTGATGCACCTGCCTACATGACAGAGCCACAGTTCCCCACCACCTTTTATAGTCCCTGACACCCTATTTTACCGTCGCAACTTCCCCAGATAATCAACATCAACCTCCTTTGCCAATGCCCTGGACCCCCAGCATTTATCAAACCACCAGTGGCAGACCTGGTTCCATAGGGTTTTTATCATGATCCTCAGGGAAGGAATCTCTCCACTGGGTTGTGAAACTTCCAGACCAGCAGAGTTTAGCAGCAGTGGGAAAAAAATGCTTCATCAAGGATGAGCATGAGTGGACGCCCACCTCCACCTCGAGACTCTTGGCTTTTTTTTTTTTCCTGGCTTGGAAGAGATAGAAGCATATAAAAGAACTGAAAATTACTCAACAATTCACAGTTGCTTTTTCTCAATCAGTCGTTGTCAAACGAGAGTGATATGAGCGTCTGTGAAATGGTTTTGACTTTCTAAAGGGTTCCTCGTGCCTGAAGGAAGACAGAGGCCCACTGGTCCAGGGGGGAGATATCCAGGAGTTAAGAGCTTTTGGGGCTAAGGCTGGTTCTGCAGCTACCTAACCAACTGTGCATCTTTGGAGAGACCACCTCCCCTGTCAGGACCCTAGCAGCGTGCTCTGTAAGCTCAGCAGGATGGACTATCTAACAAAGGTCCCTTCCTACTAATTTATTAGGATTAAGAATCATTTATTAGGATTATTAATTTATTAGAATTATAAATTAGGATCTATTCATTTATCTTGCAATTCTGAAATCTTATGATCCTATTACTTTCAGGGTTGAACTTTCTTGCTGTTCTTAGTCTGCCTTCATTTCGAAAGATAGACATATTCTCATTTCCCCTAAAGGCAATGGGCTTTCTCTCCAGATTAACTATCTAGAATATACTGCAGTGGCATATAAGAAGACTCCCAGTGGTTGGTCATACTGTATTATTCACAACTTCTATTTTCAACAATCAGGAAAAAAAGGAAGGAAGAAAGGCGTTCAGTTCAAAAGTCTTAAATCCCCCCACAGAAAAATAAAGCAAATTGGAACTGTCTGGATATTATTGGGGCCTTTCACCTTCTAGGTTAATTGGCCATGCATCAAAAGTACCATGAGGTTCTAACAGAATTCATTAGTGCCAAAGTTCATTTATTCACACTTGGTACAAAAATGACGGTGTACCGTGGTGAAATAAATCTTCATTTAAAAAATAAATGTCAAGGCTGTTTGAAGACTTTTTAAAAATTGTTTGCGTTTTTTACACCTTTCTTTCTTGCCCATAAGTGTATTACATGGTATGCTACAGAGAACCATGGAGCTAGGAATCAGTTATCGAAAATCGTTGTCGACACTAACTGTGTGGTCCTTACCAAGCCCTTTTACTTCCTTTAGCTTCAAAATAGAAATGATAATAATTAACACTAAAGACTTCAGTGAGAATAAAATCGCACCAGAAGAAATACAGTAATATATGCCAAAGTTTTTATAAGTTATAAAATGATACAGTTGAAACTAAAGACACCTTTGAGCTAATGTGGAAATGATTTAAAAAGAATGTAAAATATATAATTTGTGATTAATAATCTTGTGTGAAGTTCAAAAGATCTTCTCCATCTGAGGTTTTTTTAGGTCTATCTACCAAAATCCAAAGCAGCTGAACTCATAGATACACATACACACACACACACTCTCTTTAGTAGCATTTTAGAAATTTGTTTTCATTGATTCAGAAATAAAGAAAAACAAAATATTTTCAACCCCCTAATCGTGTTTACTGTTTTACAAGTGTATACATGTCAAACCTTATCAAAGGGTACACTTGAAAATACATAGTTTATTATATATCAATGACATCTTAATAAAGCTGTAAAAAATACTAGTTCTAAAAGGCCGTTTAACATGGAAGATTATATTCTGGTTGACTCACTCTTCTGGCTTCCTTGTCCTGCATTTTCCTTCATTCCTGGAAATGTTCTGGGAGAAAGTAGTCAGCACACATTCCTAACATTGCGCTCCTTGAAGTTAAAAACTTCAAGACTCCCTACCACCTCTGGCAGTCATAAGGCAGATAATGAAGACCAGGACTCTGCAAGAATCTCTGTCCCTGACGGAAGCCCAGCTTGAAGCTCGCAGGTGGGGGTAGAACCAGCCACTGCCACTTCCCAGAATCCCACACACACCCAACTGCCCGGCTGGTCCTTCTATGGGAATTCAGCACTGAAAGGCAGGCTCATCAGCTCATTCCCCAGGGAAATAAATGGAAGAGGAGAGAGAGAGAGAGAGAGGAAAAGGAAGAATGGGCAGCCCTGAGGTTTGAGTCCAATGCAAAAGCCAGCAAGGAAAGTATGGTGGCCTTGAGACAACAGACCGCTGCCTCCCAGCATCTTTCCTTCCCCTTTCCCTGATGTTTGGCTGCAGAATACATTCAGGCGAGGCCAGACATAAGAACAGATTCTACTGAAAGCCATTTCACCCAACACAGAGATTTCTAAACAGATAGACCATTCGAGGTTGTATACAGGAATAGAAGAGATAGGACATTTGCCAGATGACAGGAAGTTTTGACAGAGATGATCTCAAGAGAAGGTTACTCTGCCCAAACCGAGTCCTCCCCACCAGCAGCAGTTCATGATTCACTCCTTTGCTTTAAGGTTTTGACTTTGATACAAAGTAAATTCTTCTGCGAGTGCACGGTTCAGGTAATATTTTTATGCTCAGCTAGGTTTGATAAGAGTCAGAAAGCCCAAGCAGAGGTTCTCAGGATCGCTTGCCCATTGAAATTACCTGATTAGATTTTAAACTACTGATACTAGGCTCTCACCTCCACAGAGTCTGACCTCACTGGTTTGGGCTTGAGCATAGGGATTTTTTTTTAAGTCCTTCAAATGATCTTAACGGGCAGCCAAGGTTGAGAAGCACCTCCCTTGGGTAGGGGACCCACACAGCTGGCTGATAAGCTGATCCCCTAGGAGCCTGGTGAACATACAGAGGGGCGGACCCTCCTCAGACCTGTCTGAGATTCTCAGGGGGTTTTCCTACAGCCATCCACTAGCCCTGGTGTTAAGACCTTCAAGGAAGTACCCTCATCCGCTGCCTTGCACTCTCACTTCCCCTAGGGCATAAGGCCTAAAGCAGTGCCTCTCAAATGTGCATCCTGATTACCTGGGGATCCTGTCAAAATGCAGATGCAGAAGAAGGAGTCTGAGACTGCGTTTCTAACTAGCTCTCACCTGATGCCCAAGCTGCCAGTCTGTGGACCACATTTTAAGGAGCAAGAGCCTACAGCCGTGGTTTTCAACCCTGGCTACACCCCAAAAATACTGATGTCTGGGAAAGTCTGATTCAATTGGCCTGGGGGACAGCCTGGGCCCTGGGATTGTTTTTAAAGTGCTCCAGGTGATTCTCCGGTGCAACCAAGTTTGAGAACCACAAATAAGCCAAAACAAAATGCTCTGTGAAAGGGATATCTGCTTTAGGATTTTGCGATGCTTTGTTTTATGACGGAAAAAAAATACGTTAAAGTAAGAGTAGATGTAATTTCTCTGTGGAGAATGGATCTTGAGGAAGAACCTTTTGTTTGCCGAAGAGATGGTAGAAATGCAGACAGAGGCTGGTGGTAAAAAGAGAACTGTTTCTACAGAAAAAAGAGCACGGAGCTCTGAGGGAAAATGATTCCCAGACACTGAGAGGCAGGGGAGAGAAAGAAAAGCTGCTGTGAGGATGGAACTTGGGTAAGACGGAGAAATGAGTATAGAGAAATTTAAGACAGTTTTACTGTGCCTAGGGCCGTGTAAGCTCTTCCTCAGTGTCCAGAAACCTTCAACAAAGACCTAGTCCAAATGATAATCGAACTCTCCTCTGTGGTGGATTTTGTTTGGTTTTTGCCTGGGTCACTATACCTAATGGGGTTCTCATAACGACCCTATTATTAGGTTTAGAGAAGGTAAAAAATGTGCCCCAAGTTTCACAGGCAGAGGCAAAGCTGAAACCTGAGCATGGCTGAGGGAATCAACCCCAAAGCCCAGGCTCTGGCACCCCAGGAAGAGACTGAGGCCTTGGACTCAATTTGCATGAGAAGAGACAAGGCCTCAAGGAAGAGAAAATAAGAGACAAGACGGAGGAACAAGGCTTCTGCTGAAGGCAGGAAGGCTGCCAGCTCAGCACGGGCCTGCCACTCAGACTACACTTGAGTCCTGAGCCCCAGGGGCAGAGAGGGGTGGTGTGGGGGAGGAGGCATGAGGTGAAAAGTTAAGAGCTTTTTCTTCAGGCATCTCTCTGCAGACCCCAAGAAGGCCTGCCTCAAGAACAAAGTAACAACTAAACACAAAGGTAGGCCAGGGGTTCCTCCTGCTTTGGCAGGAACTCTGTGGAACACAGCACTCATTCAACGAAACACTGATTTAGCACCTACTGCGTGCCCAGTGTTGAGGCGTGGGTGACCCACAGTTCTAGTGCTAGAATGAAGACACTCCTCCAAAGATGTGCAGCTCCCTGCCTTCTTCTGCCCGGTTCATCAGGGGCAGAGGTCCCTCTCTGCACATCGTTCTGCCTACCCACACATCTTGAACACTACTCATTTCACCAAGGAAAAATTGTTTCTAACTTTCCTTATGCTCTAAAGGTTTCTGGAAGTCAAAGACAAGAAGAAAGTATCCCTAAGATTAAAACAACCACCCAGCGAGTTGGAAGAAGTTTCTTTCATAGCTCCTGCAGGAATGCACACAGTGTAATGTAATCCACAAATCAACAAGAGTTCCAAGGGTTATTTCTTCAGTGGCTCCTCAATATAAGGTTACATATCACGCCAAAGAGCAATTCAGCAAAACAATTCCACAGAGGCCTACTCAGCGAGGGCCTGCCCGGAGGGGCAGCCTCATTCAGGACAGTGTTAATGGAATAATTCTTAACTTGGGGGGTGGGGTGGGGTGTTGAGATTCCCTTCAAGAACCTGAAGAAGAAGCCATTGAATGTCTCCCTGGGAGAAAACAGACATTTTGCACAAACAAAAAAAAAACACTGCCTAGGATTCCAGTTCCTAGACCCCCAGAGCTCCAGTAACAGACCTATTAGCGTCTGTGAGACCTGAATCCTGAACTGAGGATGCCTAGCTCGGAGGACCGAGTGGATAACACGTCCTTCAGTGCGCCCTTCATAAATGTCTTCTTTCCATGGGCCTCTAGAGAAAAACAAGGCAGTCATGAGGTTGAGGTTTTGTCCTCGATGAGAGGCTGAAGCAACTGCCGCTCTCTTCAGTGACATCATCAGCACAGGGGACTCATCATGACTTCTCCGGCTCATCTCACTCCTGCAGTCGAAATCCCCGCTCCTCAGTTTACCTCACGTCAGCTGCTTTTGAAGAGGCATCCTCTTAAATCACCCACCGTAAGATACAAATGACTGAGAGCCCCAACCCCACCTGGGGATCTTCCCATTTCAAAAAGTGGCTGGATTTATCCAAATGGTGACATTTCAGAACACGTGACACAGGAAAATAATGCCAGAGGGACAAAAGAAGGAAAATAAATAATGAGCACCTGTTACCCGTCAGGCACCGCACGCTTTCATTAGATTTCCCTAACGTCGTTGTCCACTCTTTACCGAGAAGGAAGCCGGTGCCCCAAAGACAAAATAACTTAATGCCCTAGAGCAGGGTTCCCAATCTGTGTGCACATTGCAATCACCTGGGGACCTTCAAAGACACTGGCTCCCACCCCAGAGGTTGTAGCCTTGGCTTTGGCCTTTTTAAAAGACGCTCTGAGGATTCTACTCAGTGGACCTTTTGGGAACCACTGTCAGAGAGTAGAAAGTGGAGATGTGAATTGCCCCAGTTCTTTCTTACTTCAGGGCGGATATTTCGTGGGACATCCATGCGGTCATCCAAGCTGTATAAATCTTGCACTAGTTTAATATCAGTTGGTATGTAGCTGCCGATTCAAGCCCCTGTCCTCCAACATCAGCCCCATCCCTTGCCCTGACTCCCGGGGCCCCCTCATGCCCAGAGTTGGAAGGCTCTGCCAAAACCATGGTCAAGTATCTTGAGGATCATCCCTGGCAGTTTCCGTGCTCACTTGCCTTCTTACACCACCTTAGTACACGTGAGCAAAGTCAGAAAGAAAATTCAGGGTAGTTTTCTGGGCATTAGCTCCACAAAGCTGAAAACCCCTGCCCCACACCTGTTCACCATATTGACCCTTGCTGGAAATACCGACAGCAAATTGGGACCTTTGCTCAGTTTTTGCAAGAGACAGCTCAGGAGTTTGAAGTCAAAATATGTTTTGTTCTCAAATGTACCAAATCCATTGTCAGGGGGTCTCCTTGAGTTGTCCAGAAAATAAGAGATACTATGAAAGAAAAAAGGCTCAGGAAATGATCTCAGACTTCCCAGCCGACTACACTTTCCTGTAATACAAACAGCAGGTCAGGCAAGTCTGAGGTTTGAACAAGAAATTCCTGTTCCCATTGGGGCAAAGAGCAGGGGAATACAGCTTTCCATCATTAACCAGAGTAAACCACATGAAATGGGACAATCAGACAACATGCAAAAACAAGCTGGAAGCCTCCGGCCTCTATACATCTGGTCAGAGACAGTAAATACAGAAAATGAAAACAATACATTTCACTATTAGGTTCCATCTCTTTCATAATTAACTGCAGAAGAATATAAGTAGTGATAAAGATCTTTCTCTTACTTAAGGCACCTCGTCTCTCAGTGCATCCCCCGAATGAGTGCCTGTAGAAAGTGTGACCTTCTTTATACGTTTAACAAACATCAGCAGAGTGGCTATTATTTGCCAGGACCTCTGCTAGGAGACAGGATGGAATGTAAGCCTGAGAAAGACACGATGTTGGCTCTCAGGAACCCACAATCCAGGAAAAAGACACACAAACTGTTATAATGCACCCTGAGAAAAACTGGAACCAGCGGTCGTGCAAGGTGCTTGGGAGCTCAGAGTAATGGGTAATTCGTTTGGCTGCCGGGTTAGGAAACTCATGGAGAAGCCATATCTGCCATGATACTATAGATGGATGGGTCCAGTTGATTCCTGACATTTATTTCAACCCTATCTTCAGATTCTATAGAAGAAGAGAGAGATACACCCTGGACATGGTCCTGGATCATGCATGAATATTTTTTAAAGCCTCAGAACAAAGGTTGGAGACTTCTTATGCATCATTGAGGCCCCCAAAGAGTACCTGTGAATATCTGCTGGGTCCTGAAAAATGTCAGACTAAGTAAGGTATGACCTGGAGATTATGTCAGGACATGTAAGAATCACCCTTCAGCCAGAAAATGGTAGATCCTTTTACTATGAATCATGCATTTCCCAGAAGCCTCTGATTCCCTGAAATTTTCCTTGAGGTTCTGAGAGGCACTAATGAGCTCTTTCAAATGGCACCATTTTTGATCATGTCTGCCTCAGCATTCTAGTAAGGAAAACCGGCCTTAGCCTTTCACATTGAAGATTTGGTTGGGTTTCATTTCGTCACTTCCTCTCCTGCTGCTTCTTTCTATGGGCTGGCTTGGAGTGGTGATTTCAAATAAAATTTAAAAAGAAACTCCTGACATGCCTAAACAAACCTGACAACCGTTTGGAAATATAAGTAGAGTCACTGAACACTCTTCCTTCAAGAAAAGCCTTCTTTCAAAGCCCACTGCCTGGGAGATGAAGTCATGTCAGGCGGGCAGAGAGAATTATTCCAAAAGTAAATCTAAGAGCAAAAGATTTGAGCAAAATGAGCAAAAATGACCCCTCTCATTCCCATGCAACAGTCACTGCAGGTAGGGGCTTTTCTCATAAACTCAGTTGGTGTGTTCATTCTATTTACTGAGCATCTATACAGCCCAGGAGCTGGAAGAGAGGAATCAGAATTCTAAGACGAAGGACAGACAAGTCTCTCAAAGGATTATATACTTTATTTACAGACATGGACAGTGATTTTATTTTTTAAAAATCTTGAATAAATAGGGAACACAGTGCTCTCAGTCTATGGACCGGAATCTACCAACGTTTTTTTCATTATCTTATGGCCTTTTGTTCTTGCAACATTTATATAGTTAAGATCATCTTGAATATACAATTTGAGGGGTTTTTTTTTAAGTTTACATGAAAAAACATGTCCCCTACCATGAAAACATCCTAGTCAATATCATCTTTAAGTAAGTGCCCGGTATTCCATTGTGTGGGTGTAGCATAAAATTCATACAACATTCCACAGTACTGGGCGTTTAGGTTGCTTTGGCAATAAGAAATAACATAGTGATTAGCATCTATGCCCATACGTCTTTGTCGGCATTTTTGATTATTTCTCAAGAAGATTCCCAGAAAAGGAATTACTGAGTAGAGAGTATGAATTTTAAGGCTTTTTTCAAGCCCATTGCCACATTGCTTTCCTGAACATCGGGAGCCATGCTTTTCTCCCCACACCCTCACCAGCCTTGAGTAGTGCCATAGTCTTAATCTTGCATGATGCAGCAGGGGGCAAATTGTATTTTATTGTTGTGATTTGCATTTCTGTGATTACTGGTAAAGCTGAATGTTTTCCCATATATTTGTAAGCCGCTTTTATTGCCTTATCTGTGAACCGTCTGTTCACACTATCTACCTACTTTCCTATATTAATGTTTCACTGTTCTTCTTATCAAAGTAGAAACTCTTTAAAGACTGAGGCTATTTAACTCCTTCTCCATCACATTTGTGATAAAAAGGTACTTTTAGTTGGCTTTTAATTTGTTATGGTTTTTTGGTTTTGGTTTGTTTTGGTTTTTTAGAGAGAGAGCAAAAGCGAGCAGAGGGGGAAGGGGCGGTGGGAGAAGAAGAGAGAGAATCTTAATCCAGCTCCATGTCCAGTGCACAGCCCGACATGAAGCTTGATCTCACAATGTGACCTGAGCCGAAATCAAGAGTCGCACGCTTAACAGACTCATCCACCCAGGCACCTCTGTTGTGTGTGTGTGTGTTTGTGTGTGTGTGTGTTTGTGTTTAACTTGCATTTACCATACATCCTAGCCTGATTCATTTCCTTCCCATTCTTCACCGATGCTCCTCTGCCTAGTAACTCGGGGTGGTGTATTCTAGAGGAGCCACTCTGTGAGGGATAGCCCAGACTCTGGAAGGAGATGATAAGGCCAGGAAATAGGGGTTGGCAGAACAGGGCTCTATTGGGGAGCAGGGAGGACATATAGCTAAACGTGTGAGGAGGAAACAAACAGGCAAGATGAAGCAAAGGGAAAATGAGGGTGGGAACATCAACAGAGCCAGGAATGAAGCCTATTCAGAAATGCATGCCAAGAAGTTCTACCCTCTGGTTAGGGGTTGGCTCTCAACCTTTTAGCACCCAAGAGTGAAAAGGTGTGAAAGGGCTTTGGTAAGTCCGAGAAAGACCGTGGGAGAGAGTTGAGAGGTAGGTATGGAAGGAACCAGAGAATAGAGAGAAAGAGAGGCAGAGCGCCCACACTAGATGTTTACTAAAGCCCAACCACCTTCAGACGAGTGTGCTGTGCTATTGGGACTCAGCGCACGGCAAACAAAAACTTCACCAGCTCTAGATGGTGACGTATTGGGTTGGCTGCAGAGAAATGCTAAGACTGATAACATCTGACATTTACACAGAGTATGGAAAACATATTGCGCAGTGCAACATACACCTCTGCAAATGGCGTGAAGCTCTCTAGGCGCCAAGGTGCCAAGACTACTAGGGTGGGAAGCATGAAGATCACCGTGGCCTACGTGTGTGAGTGCAAGATGGACTGAGAGCTGTCGGATCAAACACAGATTGCACCACAGGACGAAGCTGCTTCTCTCCATGCAGAAAAGCATTGCTTGGATCTTCAGGTTCAAGTAATGGCATGCTAAGTAATTTAGACCACTCTCCTATCAAAGATAACGTAATGGAGGACAGTAAAATCATCTATGTAACAAATCCAGTGGAATCTACAAGTGGTTGCAGGATACAAGATCAATATACAAAAGTCCATTTTGTCTCTATAGACCAGCCACAGTCAGGAATTGCAATGATCAGACAAGATAGACTTTAAGTGAAAAAGTGCCACAGGAGACATAGAAGGATATTATATAATGATAAAAGGGTCAATCTACCGGTAAGATAGAACAATTATAAGTACATATGCACCCAAATCAGATCATCTAAATACATAAAACAAACACTGACCAGAGTGAAGGCAGAACTAGAAAACAATAATAGTAGGATGCTTTAGCACTCCACTTTCAATAATGGAGAAATCAACCAGATTCTTCTTTTCAACAAAGATACAGTGGACTTAAGGAACAACATAGACCAAATGGACCAAACAGAAATATACAGAAATTTCAACCCAACCGTAACAGAATATACATTTTTTTCAAGCTCACATGGAACATTCTCCAGAAGAGGTCACATGTTACGTCACAAAACAAGTCTTAACAAATTTAAGAAGACTGAAATCATACAAAGTATCTTTTCTGACCACAATGGAAATTGTAATTAAAGACCTGCACCATTTATAACAGCATCAAAAAATGAAATAGAGATAAATCTGAAAAAATGATGCAAAAGACCCATACACTAAAAGCTATAAAATATTGCTGAGATAAACTAAAGACCTAAACAAATAGAGAAATATATCTGGTTCATAGATTGGAAAGTTCAGTATTGTTAAGAAGCCAATTGTCCTCAAATTGATCTACCAATTCAAAAGTATCCTAGTAAAAATCCTAGATGGTAATTTTAAAGAAATTAATAAGCTGACTCTAAAGGACTGAGAATAACCAAAACATATCTGAAACAGAACAAAGTTGAATGGCTAACGTTATCTGGTTTCAAAAATTATTACAAAGCCATAGCAATCAAAACAATTTGGTATTTACATAGAGACAGATCGATCACTGAAACAGAATAAGATTCAGAGATACACCCACACATAGATGGACAACTGATTTTTGACAAAGCCTCAAAGGCAATGCAGTGGAGAAAAACAGCCTTTTCAACAAGTCGCAATGAGATACCTCTTCGCACCTATTCAGATGGCTACAATCAAAAAAAACAAAGACAAAAAACAACAGAAAATAATAAGTGTTGGTGAGGACGTGGAGAAAATGGAAACTTTGTGCATTGTTGGTGGCAACATAACATGGTGCAGTCGCCGTGTAAAACAGTATGACATTTCCTCAAAAAATTAAAAATAAAACTACCATATGATTCAGTAATTCCACTTGTGGGTCTATACCCAAAAGAGTTGAAAGCAGGATCTCAAGGAGTTATTTGCACACCCGTGTTCACAGCAACATTACTCACAAGAGCCAAGAGGTGGAAGTAACCCACGTGTCCATGGACAGATGAATGGATAAACCAAATGTGGCATATACATAGAATATTATCCGGCCTTAAAAAGGAAGGAAATCCTGACACATGCAACAACATGGGTGACTCTTGAGGACATTACAGTAAGTGAAATAGGCCAGTCACAAAGAGAAAATATTATAGAATTCCATTTATATGAGGTACCCAGAGTAGTCAACAGTGGGTTGGGGAAGAGGATGAGATTCCATGGCAGACCTCTGAGTTTGAGATGCCTGCAAGGCTCATGTGGAAGTTTGATTAGCAGTTGAAAATAGAGATCCAGGGCACCTGGGTGGCTCAGTCATTAAGAGTCTGCCTTCGGCTCAGGTCATGATCCCAGGGTCCTGGGATCGAGCCCCGCATCGGGCTCCCTGCTCGGCGGGAAGCCTGCTTCTCCCTCTCCCACTCCCCCTGCTTGTGTTCCCCCTCTTGCTGTGTCTCTCTCTCTCTGTCAAATAAATAAATAAAATCTTAAAAAAAAAAAAAAAAAGAAAATAGAGATCCAAAGCTAGGAAGAATCTTTTAGGCTAGAGTTGCACCAAAGTATAGATTTTTAAAATAATAGGCAGTTTTCTCTGAAAAACTGGGGTGGCGGGGTGGGGTGGGGAGAGGTAATTATTTTGAGAAGAGAACTGAGCCGAGGGATCCCTGGTAGGTTGAAGTCAAGAAGAGACAAGGTTGGCACTTGTCCCAGTTCATAAATGAGGAAGAGCAGGTTCTGACAGAGTAGGCAACTTGCCCCAAATCACTCAAGTCAGTAAGGGGCACAGCCGGGATTTGGACCTATGATCCACCCTTAGCCTCTATCCTCCTCCCGCTAAACAACAAAACAAAGAAACCACCTAAGCAGGAGAGGCCGCCTTGCCAAGTAGCTGCCTTCTGGTGCAAGTCCCCCTCGCCAGCTGAGACCCAGTTTCCTCACCTGCAAACTGGGGGAAATGGGACTTCTCTTTCCTGGGGCACCGGGCTGTGGCGAGGACCAGGGGATTCCCGGATACAGACAATGGTCAGCCGTAAAATACTGTTTGCTGGGGCTCCAGTCTCTGTGCACCAGTCTCTGAACAAGGGAAGACCCTCCACGCAGTCGGCCTGCGATAATCTTCAAGGCAGAGGTCATAATCTTCCCACGAACCTGGACCAACAGCCAAGTTAATCAGTTCAACCTCAGACCCACTTCCTCATGTTTACCTTTCTCTGGGAACCATCAGACCCAGCCCGCTTCCCAGTCCGCCCAGTTCCCTGTTCTCTGCCAAGCCGGGGCCATTCCCTGCCTCAAAGCCAGCCCCCCTCTCTGCAGGCTGGCCCTGACCGAAAGCCCAGGGCGGGATATTGAACCCATATCCTGTTCCAACCCTTTGGGACTAGAAACTGCCTTGTTTTTGGCAGTCCCCACCTCAGTGCCAGGACTGGAATCTGGGGAGTCAGGAGGCGGCAAGCTGCTGGTGCGGCCCAGCTAGGACTTCTGAGAATCACCCGAGCCCGAGAACTGTGAGTCACTGGCCCCTGCCCGCTGCCCGCCTTGCGGCCCCAGGCTCACGGCCTGCTTGGACCACACCCTCGCCTCAAAATCACAAACCTAGGGCTGCTATGTGCTGCTTACCGGGCTACCCATCCTTCCAGCACCCCCTGCTTACCAGGGGCCCCCACCCTTTACCCAGCACCCCCATCCACAGTGCCTGCGCCCTCCATAGCCTTTTTTCCCTGCACCCTCCACCCCCAAATGTACACGTCTCCCAAGATTTCACCCGAGATAAATTTTCTTCTCTGCATTGACTGTCCTTTGACAATCTTATCTACTCCTAGGGTTTCAACTAGCACCTCCAAAGTGGCAGAGGCCTAAGGATATAAAGGTCATTTTCAAATTAGATTGACCAGGGCCCAAGGCTGGTCAAGGAAGGAGGAAGAAGAAAAAGGGTGAGAGTCAAGAGGGAAGCTGAGTCCCCAGAAGGATGGCCCCTCACCACAGCCGTGGAGGGAGAAACCCAGGCCCCCGTGGGCTCTGAATCCTCCAGGCCTGGCATAGAGCCAGGCACAGATGGGTGCAGAGTCTCTGCTGGATGGATGAATGAATGAACAAGTTGGTTCTTCCCTCTCCGGATCCGAGTGTGTTTTCCGGAGCCACCCTCCTTCCTGATACACGAAGCCGGGAGAGGAAGTGACTAGGCAGCCAAGTCCAGAGAGGAAACATGAGTCCCTGTGAGATCTGTCCAGGAACAGGAGACTAAGAGAGGACAGAACAGGCACCCAGATTCCGAAGCAGCACCCCAGCTCCTGCTGTCTCCCTAACAAAAGCTTGGGTACCACAGGCTTAGCCAAGCCCTTGACTATTTTCATCTTGTTTAATCCTCCCAAAGACCTATTATTTTCTCCACTTTACAGATGAGAATATAGAGGCAGGAGGTCAGGAAACCTGACAAGGATCCCACAGTTTATCAAAGTAACCAAGCTGGATCTTTTTCTTTTTTCCTTTTTCCTGCAGTGGTGCTGTTTCATCTTTAAAATGCCAGCAATTTGCCCACATGCTCAGCTCTGCTACAATGTGTTATTTTCAGATCTAGCAATGAACTACAGAATGGTAGAAGTGGAAGAGCCTTTGAGATGAATTAGTCCGGGCCAGAGTTGGGGAGACAGGGGGAGGGAGGCTGAGCATACAGGCTGCAAATCCTCCCCTCCCTCTTCTTCCTTCTGCTCCTAAAATAAAACTGAACAAAAGACTGGAAAGTTACTGGATCAGAGAATTCAGCATCTCCCTCCTAACTCCCTGGGATTTTATTATTCAAGATAGCAAGCAGGACCTACATCCTGGAGCAAGAAGAAGCTAAGATCTCCCTGCCGGTGGGTGTGATTTTGAAAGTGCGAAAAGGCAGGAGCTTCTGGGCCCCTCCCTCCAGCAGAGATCTGTCCTCCTCGAGCCCTGTCTGGGATGCTGGGAGGCTGCAAAGGGCAAATGCAGGGCCTGAGGCCTTCCCACAGTCGGCTCCCCAGGAAGACAACCCTGTCCTTCAGCAAGCCCTCACCTCCCATCTGCGTCCCTAATTGGCATCTTCTGGTGACTTCATTTTTCACTCTTGGCTAAAATGGGCCTCTGATGATTTATTCTATCCCGGGTGTTGACAAGCTCAAGAAGTTGTGTGGGGCCCACTGCCAGGCACTCATGGTGACAAAGCATGACTCACCGCTCCCAGGTCAGTTGGGGGGGTGTGGTGGTGTAGGAGGCAGGAGAAGCAGCTGACAAGGCTCACCACTGCATCACTGGGCCTTTTGCCCTCTTGTGAGGCAGCTCCACTCTCGGATGGGGAAATAGACACCCCAGAACCCTCTGACGGAGACAGGACAGGCAGCCCACAGGTCTGTCACATCTCAAGGCTGCTTCTCTGTTTTGTCTCCCACCCCCAGTGCCAAATGCTAAACTGTCTTTCAGAGAGAGCTCTAAAAGGAAAATATAAGCCAGCCCTCCTTGAATCCCCTCAATCATAGAACGTTAGCAGTGGGGAGGGGGGAGACAAAGAAAGCCTTAGAGATCATTAAACTCAATCTTCTTATTTTGTGAGAAAGAATTTGAGGTCCAGAGAGGCCAAGTCATTTGACCAAGGCCCCAAAGTGAGTTAGAAGTGGAGCTGGGACTAGAACTTAGGTGTTTGTTCCAGACTTGTGCTCTCTTGCCAACCAAGATATGACGAGAATTTCACTAGCACTCCTGAGGGAGAGGAGGCCAACTCTCCCCCAGAAAAAGGGGCAAGAAGCACTAATGCCTAAGGCGAGATGAGTGGGCTGGACTTTGGCTTTGCCCTTTGTTCTTCTCAGATGGAGCCCTGTGCTTTCCTGGCTTATGGGGAACCCCAGAGTCCAGGGGGCTCCAGGCTGAGCATTCCCTCTCCCAGGAATGATACTTCACTCACAGGAACGTGCCAATGGCAGATGACCTGCAGACTCTTTCTTGGCTTAGCCAACAGCAAGTTGCCCTTAGAAGAGCCTGTTGCATCTGGCTGCTAAGTGACCTTATTTCTCTTTTTCTCTTTCCTGACCTTCTGGGTAAACAGCGTGTTAGCTCAGGGGAGACTTAAATTCATGAACCCAGTAAATGAAAAGGGGCCACAAAGTTCCTCTGGTCTGTACGTGCTCCACGGGACCCCCTCCACGATACCCCAGATGGACACTACCTTCAGCTTGAACACTTCCCAGGATGAGCCACTGTTTCTCCCTCACTCCCGGCCCCTCTGCTGCTGGACAGACCGAAGAGATAGAGACGGCTATCTAGTCCTGACTGGAGTCAGCCACCCTGTGATGCCCCCTGCGCTGAAACAGAGCGAGTGACTACCCTTCTCTGGACTATGGCCTGCGTCTTCGTTCATGACTTATAGGGACAAGCCCAGACAGACATAACCGTTCTTGATCTTACAAAGATTGAGCATCTGTTTGGGGGTCTAGTCCAATAGGGCTCTTGCTCAATTTTCTTTTCCCATCTGATTTCCATGAATTTGAAAGAAAGAAAGAAAGAAAGAAAGAAAGAAAGAAAGAAAGAAAGAA
>NW_023270839.1:33411492-33440915 GCF_011800145.1 Mirounga leonina
AAAGAAAGCTTGCCCACCACCCCTAGAGAAAGAATAAGAAAAAAAGATAAGTGCCAGACCTGTTCATTTGCTTCTTGCTAGAGATTCTGGTGAAAGTTCTGACTGAGGAGGCAGTTGGACCCACCCAAGGCGAGGTGCAGGGCATCTGTGCTCGACAATTAACCTCTTTTTTCCCCTTCCCCTTGCGGTTGAAGACGACCAGCATATTCATGAAAAGTAGTATTGTTGTTCTAAATTCCTTATTTGACATTTCATTCATTTTGGAAGCCACATGCGAGTTTCATCCAGTCAAAAAAAAAAATCAATTACTATATGCCAGGCAGGGTTCCAGGGGATGTACTGTGAGTGAAACAAAGCTCCTGACCCTGTGAAGCTTCCTATTCCAGAAGACAAGGCAGAAAGAAAGTAATAGTTAGACATTATAACATAATAAGCATTATAACAGGAGCTGCCGGGCACTACAAAGGAAGACAAAGCAACATGAGGGGTGAGAGGTGATGCAGCTGTCATTTGGGGTGAGGAGGGTGAGGGCAGGCCTGGGAGGGGATGTTAGAGCAGATGCTAGAGTAGAGTAAGGGACCCCTCCAGGCGGATATCTGGGGCAAGTGTTCTAAGATGAAAGAACTGTACGAACCACAAGAAACCCCTGATCAATGTGCACGTGGGATCTACTAGAATGCATTTCAACTAACGTTTCATAGATGAAAATAATGGCCAAGGCACATTTTGCCAACAGCTGAAAAATTCAACATGACATTACCTGCACTTAGAGGCCATTAGCATTCATAACCCGATTTCCGGGGTGGGGGGACCATCCGTATATGAATGAGGTGATCAAACACTCTTCTCTCCTTGGAAAGCTCCCTCATATACCATCTTTTTAAATAATCACCACAAGCCCACAAGGTAGATCTTACAGTTCACAACAGTGTGAAAACTAAGGGGAAAACTGAGGCTGTGAGTAGTGACTCTGGTCCTGACCTAGGCCACCAGTATGCAGAAGTGCCCCATTTCTAAAGGAAGTTGTCCTGTTTCACTGGAACATGTAATACAGAGAAAAGTTCAAGAACATCAGGGCTTGTAAATTTAACTTCAAATCAGCACCATAACTGATATCGGAGACCAGTATCTCTGTGGTAGTGTGACATGCACCTCTCAGCTCTCCTTCCAGAGGACCTGCCAGGGGGAGCAGATTCCTGACTGCCCCAGTGAGTGCCCTGTGGACGTGGGGGGGTCAGGGCCACCCCTCCTCCGGGCTGCTCCCAGGCAACCTTTGAGCTCTGGGACTGCTGCCCGCCTGCCTGAGACCCTGTCAGAAACGTACCGCAGACTGAGAATCTACCTAATTCTTCCTTTCCTCTTCCCTCTCATGCTGCCAGACCGGCATTAACGGGCTGAAGGCCCTCCCTGCCATCTCCCGAGAACCCCCTTTCCTCCCTCACAGACATTTCTCCCAGCAAACCTACTGTGTGTCCAATCTCATCACTTGGCATCTGTGTCCCAGAGGATCCACACTGACATTTCTAATCTCAATAGCTCTGTTTTACTTCTTCACAGAAGGACGACATTATGAGTTCATTTCTATCTTTGTCTTTCCTGGACGTGAAAAAACAGAAAAGAAAAGAAAAAAAGTATTTTGTCGGTTACCAGTGTCAGACTTTGGGCCTCATTAGTGGTCCATTTTAACAAAAATGTAAAGGGAAATTCTGGAATGTTACTAGTGTTACCTGGGGTGAGGTTTTGGCCTGAGTTCTGCCAACAGCCTTTTATCTTAGCAGCTTCTGATCTGCTTTCACAGGTCCTGTCGAAGATGAGCGCCTCATGCTTTGTGTCCAGGCTATGAACTCCAGCTTAGAGCTAATCAGAGCTGACAATGCCTATTGCAGAGTATCGAGGTGGTTACAGGAGGTCGCTTGGGGTGCCCTGAACCAGCACTGTCCAAGAGAAATAGAATGTGAGCCACCTACATAATTTCAAATCTTCTAGGAGCCACATTTGAAAAGGAAAAAGAAACAAGTAAAATGAATTTTAATAATATGTTTTGTTTAACCCAAAGGCATCTAAATTATTATCATAACACGTTATCCTATTTAAACATTATTGATGAGATAATTTACATTTTTGTCACATTATTTTTTTTTTAAGTCAGCTCCACACCTAGGAGCCCAACACAGGGCTTGAACTCACGACCCCGAGATCAAGACCTGAGCTGAGATCAAGAGTCGGAGGCTTAACTGACAGAGTCACCCAGGTGCCCCTCACACTAAGTCTTTAGATGAGGCATGTCGCAAGTGCTCCCTAAACATATATGGCTGGCGGCTCCCGTGCTGGACAGTGCAGATCTAGGCACTTCCGAGTCTGAGGATTAATATTTGAATATGGAGCAGCTGATCAGCTGTTTCTCTTAATGTTCCTCTAAACCAGTTATGGGTCCCCACCCCACTGAGGAATTTCAAAATCATCACCCAAGGGGATTTTTATTCAGAACTTTTGTTTGTTTGCTAAGAAATAGAAAGTATTCATTTTGAAATAAAATATAAAATAAGAGGGATTGCGTTCTTGGTATTTATAAGATACCAGCTTCCACAATCATTTTGGATGAATCTTTGTAGCTGGAGCATCCAGGGTACAAACATAAGAAAGAGGCTATTTCCTTCTCCCAAACATGTTTGAGTCTAGCAGCCTTCACAGTTCCCATTACGGGACTGATTTCTTTGGCCCCATCCCCGGAGTAGTCCCCTCCCGCCAGCCCCCCAGCAACGTACGCCCCCAGTGGAGAACATCAATCATGTCCTTTACTACTACAAGAAAACACGATACCCCAATTTTTAAAAACCGGAATCATACATTTAAAAGCTATGCCACACGAGGCAAGTATTTACCTAGGCACTCACTCATTTTTCAACTTTATATTTTTCTCTCCATTTTACAGTTTCAGAAAGCTGAGTAACTTGCCCAATGCCACATCGCGAATCATTCTACAACCCTTTAAAAGTTGGCATTGGGAGTTGACGGCATTGTAAATTGGTTCAATCTTTTCTGAGATTAACTTGACAATGTTTAGCAAGTTATAAAATGGTCCGTGCCCTTTTATACAATGATATTGGGATGAGTTCTAAGGTAATAAATAAAATATGTATGGACACACTCACACATTAGCTTGTGCAAAGATATTTATGACATAAAACCTATGATAGCTGAAAAAATTTTAAATACCCCAAATTTTTCATTTATTTAGCAAACATTTATTGAATACCTTCCATGTGTCTGGCACAGGTCTAATACCAAGGATTCAGCAGTGGAGAAAAAAAACAAAAGGACGACAATGAATCCCTGTTTTCATGGAGAAGTTTCATAAACAAAGATCCTAGGGGTAAAAATAAGAATGGATAATAAGGGCCACATACATAATTTTTAAGTTGTCTAGTAGCCACATTAAAAAGGGAAAAAGAAACAAGAGAAATTATTCTTAATAATATATTTTATTTAACTCAATATATCCAAAATATTATTCTAACATGTAATCAACACAAGAAACTAATTAAGATATTTTGTATTTTTTTCATACTGTCTTCAAAATCCAGTGTGCATTTTACTCCTATAGCACATCTCAATTTCAACAGCAAAGTTTCTTCAGAAATATTAGATCTGTATTTAGGTGTCATAAAATTCACCATTAAAAAATTAGATTCAGGGGCGCCTGGGTGACTCAGTTGGTTAAGCGGCTGCCTTCGGCTTGGGTCATGATCCCTGGGTCCTGGGATCGAGCCCCACGTCCGGCTCCCGCTTCAGTGGAGAGCCTGCTTCTCCCTCTCTCTCTGCCTGCCGCTCTGCCTGCTTGTGCTTTCTCTCTCTGTGTCAAATAAATAAATAAAATCTTCAAAAAAAAAATTAGATTCATCCAACCAAACATACTTAAAGATATCCCAATAATTCGGGTGAATATCCAAAATAATTCTTTTAATATTTGCATACACATTGACCAAACAGTTCATTTTTTAGAATTGATTTCTAAATCCCAGGACCCAGGGATCAGTTTCAAAACAATTTCTGTCCAAGTAAAGTAAACTCACTCACTCTTGGGTTAGCTCAGTCTTACTAACACAAATTCAAAAGGATATTACATAAAATGAAAAGCAACTCTAAATTTATCAAAACCAACGAAGGGTCCTTCAAGTTTTTCTTATAATATTTTCAGCCAATTTGTATAACACTGTTGATTACAACTGAAATTTTCTGCAATTGATTCATATTAGGAAAAAACGTATAAAATTGTTATCATTGATTTGGATTATGAAAAGTTTCGATTTCAACACAAGTTCTTGTGCCTATCTTGTTAGGTCATGAGCTTTTACTTTACTTGGAACTTCAAATTTACCTTGTCCACATGCAGTGTAGTATCAGTGAGAAAACATAAATCACACTGCCATTTTGTCTTTAATTATTGGCCACTTGGCAACTATTCCTTTTGTTTCAAGAAAAAAATTGGACTTGCTAGCATAGTAAATCTTTGTAAAATGTTTCCACAATTCAAATAATGAGTATTGGCAAACAGCATTAAATACATTAAATCCATTGTCTTCTATTTTTTTCAAAAGTTCCGTAAACTTGGGATGATTCATAGTATTTCCACATGTATACTGAACCATCTTAACAATTTCGTCCACGACACCTTTCTGAGTGTCTCCTCTAGAAAACTGCATTCAAATATTGTCAGTATGTGACACACAGCGGGATGAAGCAATAAGAAAAACATCCATGTCTTATTTCAAAATTCCAACAAACCTGGATATTTAAAGTGATTATAGCTGGATCACGGTACATCATGATAGAAAGGAATTTCTTCACATCTACCTGAAGTTCTTGGATAAATATAAAATATTCAAAAATATTCATACCTTGAACTCAAATTTTTAGACCACACATTGATATTTCTTTGTAAATGTGCGAGTCCTTTGAGAAAAAAAAAAATCTAAATGTTACTGTTCTAGTCATAGTACTAGCTTCTGCATCTCCATGTGGTTCTTTGTCTTAAATTAAAATGTTTGTCCATACTTATTTTTTAACTAGAAAAATAATTATACTACAATTAAAATAAATGCAGGGGCACCTGGGTGGCTCAGTTAAGCGTCTAACTCTTGATTTCAGCTCAGGTCATGATCTCAGGGTTGTGGGATCAAGCCCCAAGTTGCGGGTGGGTCCCTGCTCAGCAGGAAGTCTGCTTGAAATTCTCTCTCTCTCCCTCCCCCCTCCCCTCCCCGACTCTCTCTCTCTCACAAATAAATAAATCTTTAAAAAATAATAAAAGCAATAACATTAAAATTTTAATAAATGTTATTACTAATTATAATTTACATAGGTATCACTATAACTCATGTTGCCCACAGGAAATACTCAAATAAACACAATACAAGTTATACCAGATACAAAGAAAAGCATCACTCAAACTGATTCAATCACCTGACACCGACTAGATGGGTGAGGTACGTATGGGTAGACTACAGTAAGTTCTTACACAATGGAATGAAATGTCCTGCTATAACAGCAAATGTGATGTGTAACAGAAATATATTTTATACTGCTGAAACCTCTAAATTAAATTAGACGAATTTAAATTCGAATAATAATTCCATTCCTCAGTCACTCCATGCACACTTCAAGGGCCGGGTAGCAACCAGTGACTGGTATTGGACAGCGAAGCCCTAGCGGAAGATGGGGAGAGGGTCCAGATCACTGGACTTCAGAGCCACCTCGTGTTGCCTTGAGGGTCCCTGAGTCCGGAAGGGGTGGAAAGAAAGCACTGAGGGGTGGGACATCTGCTTTCCTTATTGAATCGTCACATTAAGGTTTGGTGGGAAAAAGGTGTCCCTTGTTTAAGGCTTTGAAACCATTGGTCCTCTTCTTCCTTGCTTCTCAAAGTGGTGAATCTGGCAGTGGCTTCCCCTGGGAACTGGTAGGAAATACATGTTCTCAGGCCCTGCTCCGGGTGATTCATGGCAGTGTAAGAAACAGTGGGCTTGTCAGCCCCGTGATCTCCTTTCCCTATGAATCACACACACACACACACACACACACACAGTGTTTCAATGAGGAGTTAACCCATCACGAAACCAGAGCCAAACTGTAGCATTTTAGAAACAATCACACGGCAGGGAATCTAGCCCTAGCATCTCCTTTCGGCAGCGGCGACCTGTGTGGAGCTCCCGGATCCTGAGGGACTGCCCCAGCACGTCCCTCCCGCGCTGCCATTGCCATCCCTGCTGGAGCCCCCAGGAGCAGTGTTACTGTAGAAGACTGCACGGACAGGGTGGAGGAGGTATGCTGAGTAGCGAACAGAATGAACCCTGGAGCCAAACAGAGTGGATTTAAATCCCAAGTCTACCACTTCCAGCCTTGCCAACTGGGGAAAGTTTCCTTGGGTGGTGACAATGTGTTGGTGTAGTTCGTCAGTTGTAAAAAACGCACCACTCTGGTGGGGGATGTTGATAGTGGGGGAAGCTGTGCATGTCGGGGGGATAGGGAGTATGTGAGAAATCTCTGTACTTTCTTCTTAATTTTGCTTTGAACCTAAATCTGCTCTGAAAAAGTTTGTCTTTTTTTGTAAAAAAGCCACTCAAGTGGTCATTTTGTGGTGGACACTATGATATGGCCCCAGATGAGAACAGAAGCCGGAAGTGATGTCCACTCCCAATTTCTTGGTTGAAGTTCTAAAGATGATGGCAGGAAGGACCCTTGTGCTGGACTGTCACCATTTGGAGGATGAGGCTGGACAAGAGGAGGAGGACAAGAGTGACATTTTCTCCATCAGGGAAATGAGCTTTGAGTCCCCCAGAGAGTCAGAGTGGAAGAACATGAATTACACACTCAACACAGATTTCCTGCACTGGGCTTTGTGCGACCACTTAATGGACACTTTTTCAGATGAGCTCAGTATGGCCCTAGATCACCAAGAGTACATAGCTTTTCTCAAAGACCGCAAAGGTCTTGTCAAGAGCCAATAGAGGGGTGCCTGGGTGGCTCAGTCGTTAAGCATCTGCCTTCAGCTCAGGTCATGATCCTAGGGTCCTGGGGTCGAGCCCCGCATTGGGCTCCCTGCTCCGCAGGAAGCCTGTTTCTCCCTCTCCCATTCCCCCTGCTTGTGTTCCCTCTCTTGCTCTCTCTCTCTCTCTCTCTGTCAAAAAATAAATAAATAAATCTTTAAAAAAAAAAAAAGAAAGAAAGAAAGAAAGCCAATAGAGCAGACAAGATACTGAATACCTTGATTTTATGGCAGGCTTTGGCCAGTGAACCAAACCTACTCTGAACCCAGACACATGGACTTTGAAATGGTTTTCATCCTCATATCAGAGAAAATAATTCAAATTGATTTCTGTTGCCTTCTTATTTACTATTCCTTTGTTTCTTCTCTACAAATCCATTATTTTTGGATTTTTGTATAACATCGTGATGGACAATAACATTGGTTTATCTCCCCCGCCATCATCCTTCTTCCCCTTCCAAAAAGAGTAAGGAATGAAGGACTTCTTCCCTCAGCTGCCGGGAGCAGCTTAGAGGACAGTCCTCAGTGGTCAGCAGCCCAGGAATTGCCTCAGCTGAATGAAGAGTCACCTCCCCAAGGTCATGTTGCATTCCTGATGGATACAGGGATAGAGATACCCAGCTCTCTTGTCTCAACTCGGGACAGTTCTGAAGGATCCTCAACCTTGAGAACTGCCCACAGGGCCACTGTTGCAGCTTCTCTTGACATTCCATCACAGCTGGGCTTCCCCTCTGCCGAATCCGCTCCCTTCCCAAGGACATCCCTGGTAAACTTCTCATGTTCCCAGCTCTTTGAGTTTGCCTCCCGGGGAACCCAGAGATGAGCTGTCCATTTCGAAAGAAAGGGAGTCACACACAGTATTCATTCAAAGTTCCTAACTTAGAGAATTCATGACATAAAGTTCTTTTGATTTTGGCTAATGTCCCTATTTGACACCTCCCACAGATGAAGAACCCACCCATCAATACCTCTATATTTATAGAGAGGTACGTATGTTTATGAGAAGATAATTATACCTTCCCAGGGATGGTGTTGCTCATCATTACTATAAAAGAAAGTTGAAAGAAGAAGACAATTCACCAGAACTCTTTTTAGTTTTTGTCAGTCATTAAGTGAAAAACTGGGTATCACTTTGTTCTTTTAATTGGCAGTGCCCCAACCTGTGAGGTTGAGAATGTTTGCAGGTGTTCATTAGCCAGGTAAATTTCTCTCCTGTGAATTGTCTATTCATATACTTTTGCCCATTTTTCTTTTGGCTTCGCCTGTCTTTTTCATAATAACTGGTAATAGACTGTTGGACATATGTTGCTTTCTTGGCTTTCTTTAATGGTGACTTTATCACTTTTTAAGATAACACTTTATGTGTTGGTTTTGCAAGGGTTATTTTCATTTTGGTTTTAAAAATCCATATATGCAGAAGCATATAAGGCAGAAAATAATTGTCTTAGTCCATTCATGCAGCTGTAACAAAAATACCATAGGATGGGTGGCTTATAAACCACAGAAATGTGTTTCTCACGGTTCTAGAGGCTGGGAAATCCAAGATCAAGGCACCCACAGATTCAGTGTCTGATGAGGGCCTGCTTTTCCTGGTTCCTAGATAACTATCTTTTTGCTGTGTTGTCACATGGCCAAAGAGGCAAGGGATTTTTCTGGGTTCCCTTTCATAAGGGCACTAGTCCCATTCATAAGAGCTTCACCCTCATGACCTAAGTACCTCCCAAATGCCCCATATCCAAATACCATCACACTGGGGATTAGGATCCAATATGTGAAACTGGCAGGCGGGGTGGGGAGGGCACAGACATTCAGTTTATAGCAGCGGTAATCACTTAAAATTTCTCCACTTAGAGAAATTACTTCAAAATTTTTCATTTTTTCTTGTAATTTTTCCATGCCCAGTTTTCCAAATTGAGATAATGTGTTAAACTTCCTATGTAGCTTTGAATTCTTGTTTTTTTATATAGTATTTAAGCATTTCCCCAGATCATCAAAAGCCTTTATAAGCATCATTTAAATGGGTGCCTAATAGTTTATCAAATAGATGAACCATTATTTGGTGTAATCCCTTCAGAAATGTTAGACGTGTGGATCATGTCCAATTTCTCACTACAAATAATACTGTGATGAGCCTAGGCAGAAATATCTGTTTGTGTTTCACATTGTCTCTTTAAATACATTCTCTAGATTGCAAGTGAGTTAAAAGTAAAAGCATGTAAGGGCTCTTATTATGTATCTCAGTTCGTTTTTTGTGGAGCCATTTGCAAACCAATGTTTTACTCTGAAGAGAAATACTGCAATGAAAATACCACATCCAACCTTAGCCCAAGCACTGGAGGGAGGCCCCAGCCTTCAATCGCATTCAATCAAGCAAACATGTGTTACACCTGCTGCTTACAGGAGACTATTTTAGGCCCTAGAGGGATGCCAATACGTTGAGCAGGATCCTGCCTGCCATCAAAGAGCAAAGGGTCCAGGAGAAAAATGAGCGGTAACTGATTAACCATAACACAAGAAAGGGTGAAACAAATCTTCAGCGACATGGTAAGTCAGCGTGTGTGGGGTACGCAGTGAAACAATGCAGCCGGAAAGATAAGCTGTTATATGATGGTCTCATAAATACCCCAGAGGGCACTGGGACCTTCGCAGATTCAATACTGGAAGTACACGAATGTCCAGTCTAGGATTTGGAATGTGGATTCAGGATTTTACATGACAGAGTTAATGATTTTTACAGCTTTGCTTTTATGATCTGCTAGTGGTCAACTCTATGGCTTTCTTGATACCAGGGGTCCCCAGCATGCAGCCTCCACCTTCTTCCTATAGAGTTGCATCCTCCAGAATCCCACTCTGCACCATGGACTTAAAGACAGCAATGTGTCCTCAAGGCCAAAACCACTTGTATTCCTTGAAGTTTCAGTCTTTGTGCTGCTCAGCCCCAGGGGGCTCTGGTGGGTGGAGAGAGAGCTGCTGGCTTCCAGCAGAGCATGCTTCCTCCCCTGCTCTGAAGCCAACAGGACCCCACACACCACCCCTGAATCACTTAAGAGCAGTATGATGGATGGCCATGGAGTCAAAGTTCTGAACCTGACCTTTGCTTTCCCCACTTAGCAGCCCTCCAACCTGGGCAACCTAATTAAACCCCTCACCTTTCTTTCCTCAACCATAAAACAGAGCTGAGAGTGGTCCTGAAAAGACAGAAAGATAATGGATATGAAAGCACTTAAAAAGAAGAAATTGTCTTTGAAATCAGCATTTATTATGTTGTGGAAAATCTAAACAAAAGATTTTCTAGTCCTTCCTCTCTGAACAAACTTTGACTTCCATGGGGGTGGGGCCCCAGGGTGGTAGTGCATTGATGTATTCTTCGTTAATTTTTAAAAAGCATGCCTTAAAGCGATGTGACAGAAGAGCGCTTCCACTGGCTTTGCTGCATCGTGAGCGAGGCCGACTTCGGCTAGCTAACGCATTCTTGTGTGTGCCTAGATTTTTGAAAGTGAAGAGGGGATTCCTGTAGAAGGCTAGGTGAGGAAGTTTCCTTAGGGTTTACAAGCTGATTCCAGGCGCTGCCCCATAACCATGCAGACCTTGAGCCCTCGGGATTTACCTTCCACTCCATCTTGCACAAAGGGGGCGCTTGGGAAGCGGACTCTAACATGACGAGGGAGATTTAGCCAGGCTCCCGGATAAGTGAAGCTCAAAGGATATTCTAGCAGGGATTTTCAGAGAAGCACCTCCACTTTGTGAGCTTACGAGAAAACCTGCAGAATTGCTGTTTATCCCACTTTTGTTGAATGGAAAACATATATGGCTCCCTAAAGAGCCTACCGACGAGGTGAAGGAAGCCATTACCTGGAGTGATGTAGTTAGACACACGGGGAGGCCAACTCAAAGGGGCTACACCTTCGTTCAGAGATGCTCAGGGGGAGATGGAAGTGACTGGACCACGCTCCCCAATATATCTACCCACCCCCTCACCAGCCAGCCATGTAACAGCCCCTGGAGAGCGGGATTGAGGCATCCCTCCCCACTCACACCCCACTTTCCATCCTCACTGGCACCCCCACAGGGATAGACAGTCCCTGTGCCAGGCTCACAAGGGGAGTTGCTTCCTTTGCTGGCCACCCTTCTGCTTTCCCTGCCTACCTTCAAGGACCCTCCCCTGCCCCCCAGCAACGTGGCATGGCACCTGCCTCTCCAGGGGAAGGCCAGCCCCTCACACCTGATGTCTCCCCATGGCCCCTCCCCAGCCACCCGGCGGGGTCACCCCCAGCTTTGCTCTCCTTCAGGCTTCCATCTCATCACGGTTCCCTAAGGGTCCTCTTTCTACCCTCTGCTCTGAGATCCCCACGCCTGCCCGTGCTTGAAAGAGGGTCCAGAAAATTCCCAGGACGCTCTAAATATAACTCAGCTCCTGCTCTGTGAATTCTCAGCCCCAGTCAGAAACTTGTGGAGCCTTGCCTCAGCTCCCTACCCTGGAGAAGTGGTATTTTTAGAAGCACTGCCGAGTGGGGGCGGGGGGGGGGGTGTCAGGCCAGGTGAAAGGACAGGTCTGCTGAATAGAAACCTTGGGGCGCCTGGGTGGCTCAGTTGGTTGGGCGACTGCCTTCGGCTCAGGTCATGATCCCGGAGTCCCTGGATCGAGTCCCGCATCGGGCTCCCTGCTCAGCTGGGGGTCTGCTTCTCCCTCTGACACTCCCCCCTCTCATGTGCTCTCTAATAAATAAATAAAATCTTTAAAAAAAAAAAAGAAATGAATAGAAACCTTGCTCCGATGGAAAATAATAACCCTAAGAGTAAGAGCGGTCATTCCCTGAGACACTTGCGTGCTCGTAGCCGTCACTTCCTTGACTCCTCAGCACCACCCGGCGAGGAAGGGACTGGGCGACGAAGGTGAAGGTGGACTGGCTCTGCTTTTCAGGCGAGGAACGTAAGCTTACGGAGAGCAGGTAAGGAAGTGGTTCCCGCAGAGCCCCGGACGGGGCGGGGGGGGGGGGGGGGCTTGTTGGTATCTGAGGTCTCTCCAGCTTCTGGCAATAGAGAGCAAGCACCGGGGAGCCGGGAGGCCAGCAGAGCCGGGCGCCTCCTCCGCCAGCAGCAAGGAGCCCAGACGGGCCGGCCGCGGAGCGTGCTGCGCGAGAGCAAGGCGGGCGAGGCGCCCCGACGGCAGCCTCCTCCCAAAGCTCGGCTGCGGCCGACCGAGCCACGCGAGCGAAGCGAGAGCTGGAAACCTGCACCCTCACGTGAAGCCGGAAAACCGCACTCCACGTCCTCCAGGCCGCGCAGCGCATGCCGCCACCGTGGACGCAAAACAGGCCACACTCAACCACGCCTCCCCCCCTTGCGTTCCCCACCGCTGCTCCCTGGCGCTCCCGGGGAGGCGGGGGGGGGGGGGTGCCCTGTGCAGTTTGTTCTTCTTTCTTCCAACAAGTGGGCAGAACCTGGTCTGGAATGCATCTCCTGCCAAGAGCAGACGGGGCTCATGGGCCTGTGGCTGCAAGGGCTCCCAGCAGGTGTGTCCGTGGGGAGCGGCCGCACCGGATCCCAAGGCTGGGCTGGCCTCTTCTGCGGAAGCTGGGGGAGCTAGGGAGGGCCCCCTCCGACTCCCCCCCCCCGCCCGCCCCGCCCCACCTCAGGCCCGGCAACCCTCCCGCACCTTCCCCCACTCCCCACCCCAGCAGACGGCCTCCTGTGGGCGCGAAGGAAATTTCCTCTCCACCGCACATGAGCCAGAATATGGGGATCCAGTTTTCAGAGTCATTTTGCTGCTTTCTCTGCTCTTTCTAGCTCCGAAGCTGTTACTTCCCTTAGGAGCTCAGTGCTCCTACCAGGAAGAAAAAGGCGGGCACTCTTAAAGATTTACACAGGGTCCTCATCAAAGAAGAAGGTCCCTGAGATGTTAAGGACAGACAAATATTACAGTGCTTTCACAAACATTGGTTCATCTAAGCCCGGAAGAGCCCCGAGGAATAAATGGAAACGCTAATAGTAGTGTGGGTACTAAGTATTAGTGATGTGGGAAACAAAGGCAGAAGAAAAATTATTAAATTTCCTTACTATCTACAGCCCATTGACAAGTCCCTGAAACAGGCAGTGACATTCCTCTAGGGACTCAACTGCGCTGATGTTAATACTTTGCTAAGGGCAAAAGGCAATCTTAACCAGACCCTCCAGGATCCTGTAAGTCTGCTTTAATATATAAAAATTCCTTTGGGAACTTCCTTTATCTCTATCCCCAAGGTACATGTTGTCAATCATCCCCCAAGCATATGGCCCACCGATATACATCTGAAGGGTCTCATGACTAAGTTTTATTAGACGGTAATAAGTGACATTTTCCTGACAATAACTAGCCCCCTCAAGGTCCTGGAAACCTTGCTCCCAAAATTCCATAGAGACTTACGCTATCCCTAACCCCTTCCCAACTTGAAAGTACATAATGGGCCACTCCTCACGTCCCCAGAGCTGCTCCTTCTGCCCACGCGTCCTGTCCCCGTGCTTTCATAAAACCACTTTTTTGCAGCAAACATGTCTCAAGAATTCTTTCTTGGCCTTCAGCTTCAAACCCTAAGGTCTTTCCTACATCATTAGTATCTCTATTCGGATTCCTGTAGCTATTGCTCTTCATATTAGCATTTGGATTTAGATAAGAATTTGTATTCACATTCACATGAGCACTTGCTATTCCTATTTATATTCATACTATCATTCACATTCCTAGTGGTGCTCATTCTGGTATCAATATCAGTATTAGTACTTTAGGAGGGAGAATGGTGGGCGCACAAACAGCGAGAAGGCCCAGTGCTGTCACATGTTGCCTCTGTTCTCCATAAGCACTGGAGATGGTCTCTGGCAGTAATGACAGGTATAAAGCTCTGGAGTTCTCTTTAACCCCGGACAGGAATGGGGTGATAGTGGTCCTCTTGGAGCTCTGAGAGAAGAGACAAGTAAGACACAAGTAAGGTCTTAAGCATGACCCCCAAATCCTACACATGAGGACAGTGCTACAACAGGGAGGTGGGAGATTATGCTGGAATGAGGACAGGAGGGCAAATTCTGACATTATGAATGACATCATGGGTTATGATAAGGACTTGTCCTACTACAAGAATGAGGCACCACTGAGAAGCAGAAGGCCCTCTCAAGTCCCAGGAATCAGGCTTGGAACTCCTTCCCTCATCCAACACACCGCGCACAACCCCTACACACACAGCAGCCCCCCCGACACTCACCCCTACACACATACCACACCACACCCACACACCCACACATCACACACACCACGTACACATATTACATGAACCCTCCATACACACTTCACATACTTACCCACACACACACACCACACACACACACACTGCACAGAGCTTCTGACAGTCACTCATGCCCAGGTGTGGCCCCATCGCTTGCAGAACCCTCACAGAGTAGAGTCGAGCTTATTACCTTAGCCAGGGTAAGTTTGCAGCTTGTTCCACAGATGTCAGCCCCAGGGTGACTGGTGATAGCTCGGCTATTCACAGAGAGCCTACATCACCTCAGCACTTCTTTGTGACGGGAAACCAAAGCATCAACAGGCCTGCTCTTTCTGGTAGCATTCAGCCTCTCATCACACCCTGAGATGCAGAGGCTTTTGTGGGGAACAGGCCTCAGTCACCTTCTGGCTCAAATGTCCTTTTGCAGCAAAGGCCGGCACCTCATGTCCAGTCCTTCCTTCATCTTATGTCCTGCTGTGGGAGGACACAGTACGAGATGGCACATCTCTGGGACTTTCCACAACAGGAGGCCAACACAAAGCCATGGGTTTCCTCTTATCATGCTATTTCATGACATAAAAGAAAGCACCCACCTGGAGAGCTAGAGCCTGAAAAATATGCACATTCCCCTACATTAGCATCCCTTTGATCTATAAGGACAGCGGAGGGAGGCACACTCAACTAGACCAGAGGGGCCGCATCCTTTCCTGTTCATCATCTTCCTTCCTGCTTTGGGGGCAGTGAGTCTCACATGTGCCTGGAAACCAGGTAAATGTCTGGGCTGGTGAAATGTACAACTTCCAGAAGCACATTGATAGTCAAGGTCAGGCATCAGAGTTAAACCTTTAACATCCGAAATGCAAGCTTCTTGTACTTTTATTACTCACCACTGGAAAGAATTCTAGACCATTCCAACTGAAAAATATTAGAAAGCTCATCTAACTTCATCATTCCACAGATGAGGAAATTTAGAGATCTGTTTCCCCAAGTGTGATCCTCTAACCAGCTGCACCAGAATCACCTGGGGGCAGAGATCCCTTAGGTCCTTCCCTAGATTTGCTACATCAAAATTGACAGTGGAAAAGCCTAGGAACCTGCATTTTAAGCAGACTCTTTAGGAAATCATATACCTGAGAATGTCCTAGAAGTACAGCTGGTTGATACAGCTCAGACCATCACAACAGCAACAATAACAGTGACGACAATATTGAGGGGTGATAAATCAGGATGGCCTCAGAGACTCATCTCCTCCCCTCTTCGGAGCTTAGCAAGAACTGGCTCAGCAGGTCCATGCAAACCAAGAGACAACGTTGTCCCCAGCCACAAAGCTCCCAGGATTCCCCCTTTCTAACAAGCCTATTTCCTCAACCAGGAAGCCCACTGATCCATAGGTGTCCCCTACTCTTCTGTCCCTATAATGAGGCAAGGTCACTCTTCTGGAGCTCTTTCCATGGTATGAACAGTCCCTCCAGGTCCAGCCCAAACATGTCTCTCATTTTATTGATTCTATAAACATCTATTGAAGGAACTCTATGCCACACGCTATGCTAGGTACCAGCAATCTGATGATCAAAAATAATGAATCTGACATCCAAATGTGGGTCTCCACCAAGAAGAGGCTGAGAATTGTTCCTCTACCCTGTAGATTAGAGATTAGGTAGGAAAAGCCTTCAGATTTGGGGAGAAGAATGCCTTCCTTCCAGACAGGAGATAGTAAAGGAAAGAGCTTCTCTCCAGGGTGGCCCTGAAGGGGGACACCAGGGAACATGTCCTTAAAATGGCCCCCCAAATGTGTTTCTTGACCTTCTCGGTCTCATCAGCCTCACATCGGAAACTGCACAGAAAATGGCTGCCAGTTTGGAAGTTCAAATGTGCCCACTTCCCTGCACTTGGCAGCCACCAAGCAGCCATCCTGAGACATAATCTCTTACCAAACGTCTTCCCCAGAGTTGAGGGTAGGTCCACCCAGACTGTGCACCTGCATCCAGCCCTAAGCCTTAGGCAAACTCATAACAACACACACACACACACACACACACACACACACACACACATCGAATGACCCAGAGTCTGCACAGCTCTGCTGACCAAGGGCTCCTGCATAGTCCTCTAGTCCTCCAGTGCTCCTCCCCTCCCAGCCCAGTTGGGTCAGTCAGGTTTCTTCCCAGAGTGACTGCTCTGGCGGTGTGCCCTGATGAGTGGCCTCTATAAGTGCCCTTCTCTTGGGTCTGGAGTCCCTGCCCCAGGCTTCCGACTGGGGCCTGCTCCCCAGGTGACTCTGGCCCCAGCGGATTGCCTGGTTCCCACTGATGCCCCGGCTAGTGATGCGATCAAGACCTTTGGAGTCCGGCCTCACCTACAATCCCAAGGCCACCACTTCCTAGCTGTGTTACCATGAGTGATTTCTCGATCTCTCTAAGCCTCAGTTTCCGCATCAGTAACATGAGAAAAATAAGACCTCCCTCTCAGGGTGTATTGTGGACTAGTGACGACCTTCATGAACACCAAGCGCATCTCCATAGCAGGTGCCTAGTACATGATGGCCCTTGCTGTCACTCTCCATGTGTCCTTGGACAAATAACCTGTGTCCCCCAAAGGACCCATTCACTCATCCAAATACTTATTGAGCAGCTACTCTGTACCAGACCTTGGAAACATACCACGGACAGGACAAAATCCCTGTCCTCGTGGAACTGCAATCCATAATGAAAGACATAAAGGGTCTGTATTCGTTTGCTAGGGCTGCTGTGACAGAGGCCCACCAGCTGGGTGGCTTAAACAACAGAAATTTATTATCTCACATTTCTGAAGGCCAGAAATCGAAGATTAAGGTATCAGCAGGTCTGGTTCCTCCTGAGGGCTGTTCTGCGCTTCTCCCCCAGCTTCTGCTCGTCTGTTGGCAAGGGTTGGCGTTCCTTGCCTTGGGGTTGGCCTGATCTCTACCCCCATCTTCACACAGTGCTTTCCATGTGGGGGGTGTGTGTGTGTGTGTGTGTGTGTGTGTGTCTTCTGTCTGTCTCCGTGTCCAAATTTCTCCTTTTTATAAGGACGCCAGTCATTTTGGATTAGGGCCGACCCTAATGACCTCATTTTAACTTGATTGCCTCTATAAAGACTCTCATTTCCAAATGAAGTCACATTCTGAGGTACAGTGGGTTAGGACTTCCATGTATCTTTCGAGGAGTGGGGGGAGATGCACTCCAACCCATAATGGTGGCCCTTTCCATGTACTCACTCAGCCTCCTTTGATCTCTGGATTGAATAGGTTCTGCTCAGGCCTCCTTCCAATCCAGTTTAATCTGGAATTGGGTGTATCCAGTATGTTCAGTGCTCTTAAAGGCTATCTCCAAGACCCAACTCTGTCTCATCTCTGCTCTCAAGAAGGTGAAAGACCTGGACATGGACCTTCCCCTGACTCAGAAGAGGGACCATACAATGCCCCAGCCGGGGCTCAGGTCACAGAGCCAGCTCCCTTCCCCGGGTCTCTGACTCGGGCCACCTCTCCAGCAAGCAGGGCATCTGACGTCAGCACCCTTCCCGCAGGCCTCAGGTGGAAGGTTAACACGCTGCTCGTCGTACGTATGGTTCCTCTCTCGCACAGAGTCATCTCATATAAATGGAAGAAGCATCTCTTTGTGAAATTGCCTATCTCCTGCAGCTTCAGTTGGAAGAGTGTTTACTTATTTGGCCCCAGGGAATCATAAGCATCTTACAGCGTATGTTAACAGTTACTCCATAATACTGTTCATTTTTAGTATCTGAAATTACAAAGTGTCCCTCCCCTCCCCAGGATTTACCTCTAGTTGTTAACAGATGGATGGGCTCAATTCTCCTTGTTTCGGGCCTCAGAGGGATGACATTATTGATCCTGGTTTGTCCCCTTCGAAAAAACACCTCTTGATGTGAGAAAACAGAGGTACCAGCCACCAGTAACAAACCTCATTGCAAAACCTCCATAAATGCCCAAATAGAAGACCAGTCACTGATTATAAAAGATTTAGTGGTTCCTGAATGCCAGCCAATGAGCCTGCGTGAACTTGAGACTTGAAATATGGATACCTGGAGCCCCCCTACCCTGCTTATTAAAAATCAGAATTCTAGTAGTAAAAGGAGAGAATCTGCATTTGTAACAAACTCAAAGGAGATGGTGAAGAAGAGTCAGGTGTGGAAAGACCGCACCCCTCCCTCGGCCTCTCAGAGGCCCCTCCCTCACAGCAAGCCCGCTGCTCTCTGGGCCCCTTCCAGATGCTGTGTCCAGCCCAAGGGGCCCCTCTGACAAGCTACCCAAGTCTGCCTGTTCCTGGCATCACCACTGCACTGCCCCTTGATCTGCCTCCTGCTCTCCTGCCACCATCGGGTCAGTCATCTCTCTCTGGGACCCCGCCGCACCCCCTGTGCCCCTCCCCAGTAGTGCTTGCTAGGCTCCCTGTATTCGCTCTTTGCATGTCTGTCTTCCCAGCTTGGCCATGAACACAGGGAGAATGTGCCTTTCTTCCCACCCCCAGCCCAGCTCCTGGCTCACCACATCCTTGCTACCTGCCTGAATGACGAACTGAACCCCGTCAGGGCCCTCTGTGACCTCAGCCCAGTGGGCAAGCTCCCTCCGTCCCTCCTTCTCTTTCCGTGCGTCTGTCTCCGTCTTCCTGTGTGGGCAGGGCCTCTCACTGTGCCCCTGAATTCTCAGTACTGGCCCAGAGCGGTTACTAAGAACTCCCTCCTACTGCTGTGCATGGGTCCTTTTTGTTCTAGCCATCTGTTTGCATCCCCCAAGCATCTAGCACCGTGCTTGGCATCTAGCAGGTCCCTGTAGCGATCTGTGGACGGCTGGCTGGTAGCGACACGGGGCAGTACCGAGGAGAGGACTCAGTTATACGGAAGACCTGGATTCCGGTTCCATCCTCACACCCACAGAGTGAATTTGCTGCATAATCCAGAGCTCACTCATTGATGACGACGGCTCTTGGCCTCCTTATTTGTAACTCCTCGTGTGAGGCAGGTAAGTTAGACAGGGTGAGGGAACATTCTTAGAGCGCCCTGAGTCTGCAGGTGCAGACGTGCCTCGAGTCAGCATGCAGCCTAGCTGCTGTGGCGTGGTCCCATGGAGCCGTGTAAGCGCCCCCAGACCCTGCAGAAGGGACAGGCAGGACTCCGGACTTCAGCCAGCAATCCGGCCATAGGGGATGAAATCAAAAGCCAGTCACCCTCAGGGAGTCTCAGCCATGCCAAGGAGTTGCCGTCACCAAATCCATGACCGGTTGGTCCTTGTGTCCGGCAGAATGTTGCCTGAGGTTCCCTCACCATCCTCCACACCTCCGCCCAGGTCAACCGACTGCCAGATAAAAAGGAGCCTACAGTGCAGGCCTGCCTCCACGCCTCAGGGCCCCGAGGGCGCTGAGGTCTTCCACCACATCCTGCATGGTGGGGAGGAGTCACCTGCTTCCAGGAGAAGAGGCTGTGGGGCTGAGAGCCCAGCGGAAAACCGCTGCCTGGCAGATACTAGGAACAGACACTCCGAGCTGAGCCAGCCCTGCCCAAACGGCAGACAGCAGGGTGACAGTCCTCTCTCAGGACGCAGGGCTGTCTGAGGAAAGTTCCCGATGTGCCCTTACCAGGACCTTGTCGGGGTCCCCGGGAGGACAGCCCTGCCCATCCTCCGCAGGATCAAACAGGTGAGCATGCACGGGCTTCACAAAGCATCCAGACCCCACAGCCCCTCTGGACGTGCGTGGTGTTACGTGCTGCTACTTGCCATCCTCCCTTCCTCTCTTCCCGTGGACCGTGGGAAGAGAGTGGACACCAGGACTGGCAGAGGAGGTGGCCGCCTGTTTGCTGGGATTTCATCCAGTGGTCCAGCAAACACCAAGTGTCATAGGCTGTGCCTGCCTCCATGCCTGGAATGCCCGCTGACCTCTGTCCTGACGTGAGGATTTAGGAATTTCACAGTTAGAAGAGACCCCTTGTTAAGATGTCAATATTCTATCTCTGGATGAGAAGGCACTGGTGGGGGGGCGGGGGGCGGTTTCTGCTTAACATTTTCACCTCATTTAAATTATCTGCTCTTTTCCAGAGTCCGTTTTCATTTGCAAAGAAAAAGAAAGCAAGAAAACTTCTCCTCACGTTTCAAGACACGGGTCAAGTGTGTCCTCGACAGAGGTTAGTTTTCTCCCAGAAAGAAAACAGCATCTTAACTTCTCATTGCTTGTTTACATGGTGCAAGCGCTATTCCTTATGCTGTCTTCAAGACAGTCTTGCAAGTTAAGCAGGAAAAGCAAGCCTCATTTCTCCCCTCGACAACTAAAACAAAAACACAAACAAAAAAAAAACAATTAAAAAAACCCTTATAGCGTTTATCATATTTAAAAGAGCCTGATACTTTTTATTTTTATTTTTAGCTGAAAAGTGTAAGAGGAGTTTAAGTTTATAAATAGTTGTGGCATGTTTTAGAGAACTTCATTTACTATAATTATACGTTTATTGGATACAAGAGTAATTTAAATGCTTAAGAAGGTTTTGCTTATTAATATTGTAAGTATACCCTGCCAGACATTTGAAGTGTCTAAAAAGTAAACATATTAAATTTATACATGTGGTTGAAGATGTCTAAGAGAATGTAATTAATTAAGTTTGTAAATGGGGCTAATTTTAATCTTTGCCAATGAGTTACTTGAAAATCTGTGAACAACTGAAAGTTATTTGTTCTCGATTTTTTTACAAGAATCATTAGAAGTATAAACAAAAATATTTAAGAGTTAGCTTTAAATGCATAAAGAAAATGAGTCTTTCGCATCTGAACTTGGCTCTCTAACTAGGTATCTCACACATGCCCCAAGTCCAGTGGCTTAGCTCCCCACAGGTGTCCCCATCTCCATCAATTCCAACTCTATTCTTCCAGATGCACCCAGCCAAAAAATTCCCAAGTCTTCCTTGACTCTTCTCTTTCACTCACATCAATCCAAGAGAAAAATCCCAATGTCTTTACCTTCAAAAGACAGAGTCCAACCATATCTTAGGACCTCTCTGCTATACCCTGGTTCAAGCCACTGTCCTCTCCTACCCGGGTTACTGCAATCACCTCTCACTTGCCACCTTACCCCCTCTAATCTATTCCCAACTCAGCAGCCAGGGAGATCCTGTCAAAACAAAGTCAACTCATGGTGCTCCTCCACTCAAAACCCCAGAGTGAAAGCCAGAGTCTTCACGGTGGTCCACAGGGTCAATACAAATGGGCTCCCTTTCCCCCATGACCACACCTCCCCAGAGGTTCCTGTTGCTAACCCAGCTCCAGCCTCATCCACCTCTGGGCCTTGGCTCTAGATGTTCCTATGCCCTGAACTCTTCCCTAGATGTCAGCATAGGTAGAATAATCGCACCCCACCCCCCAAATATCCATGTCCTAATTCTCAAAACCTATGCATATGTTGGATACATGGCAAATGGGGAATTAAGGCAAAAGATAGGGTTTGTGTTAGGGATTGAACTGTGTTACCCCAAAACTCCTATATTGGAGCCCTGACCCCCAGTGCCTCAGAATGTGACTGTATTTGGAGATGGTATATTTAAAGAGGTAAAATGAGGTAATTGGTGGGTGGGCTCTCATCCCATATGACTGGTAAAGAGAAGACCATGTGAAGACATAGGGAGAAGACAGCCATCTCCAAACGAAGGAAAGAAGCTTTAGAGGAAATCACCCCTCTAACACTTTGATTTCAAATTTCTAGACTCCAGAACTGGGAGAAAACAAAATTTGGCTGTTTAAGCCACCCAGTGGTTCTTTGTTACGGCAGCCCTAGCCAGCTAATAGAGGTTGCTAATCAACTCACCCTGAGATGAGATTATTCTGCAGTATCCCGGCTTTATGATCCCAGGGTCCTTCTACGTGGAGTCTCAGTGATAAATGAGAGTATTCCTGCCCTCAAGCTGCTTCGTCTAATGGGAGGGATATAAAGAAACAATGGTCAAATGTGAGAAGAGCTTTCACAGAGATTCACAGGCACAGAAAGGTGTGGTGATTAAGAACCTGACTTCCATTCTGAGCTGCTCAGCTTCAAATCCTGCTTCCACCTCTCTCTAGCCACATACCCTTGCATACACTGATGTGCCTCATGTCCTCCACTAAGCTAGAGATAAGGAAAGCATAGACTTTAAAAAAGCTCTTATGAGGAAAAAAAATGAGACAATGCGTGGAAGGCGCTTGAATCGCACTCCGCACATGGAAAACTCACTAGCTATTCAGTTCTCTCAGTTATTGGGCAGTGGAAGCACAAAGAAGGAAGTGACCAAAAGGGACTAACTCCACCCAAAGGGGTCTGGGATGGCTTCTCAGAGGAGGGCTATGAGGTGAATCCCTTTCCAGGAAGGAAAGAGAGGATGGGCATTTCACATAGAGGGAGTGAATAGCCAAGTACCCTGAGGGTGATAGGGAACCAGTGAAAGTTTCTAAGCAAGAGAACGACTTGAACAGATACGTGCTTCAGAAGCGATTGGATTGGAACGGTAAGAGTCTGAAGGCCGGGAGGTGAGTTACAATGCTATCAGCCACTCGGGGTGGAAATGAGAGGGGCCCAGAAGGAGGCAGAAGGAAGGCAAGGAAGTAATGGCTTCAGAGGTAGAATGGCTGACATACAAGAGGAAGGGAAGGGGAGGGCCAGGACCAAAAGAAAACGTTCATCTTTAGAACCTTCAGGTCTCCTTTCAGTCCTTCTTCCCCAAGGCTAACCAGGACCTCACCGAGCTGCCTTCGGCCCCTTGGCTGGTAAAAATGTGAAATTAAACCTCCCCTGAGAGAAGGGACTTCCGGAGCAAACAGGCAGATTCACAAGGTCTCTGGAAGTGAGTCCTAGAGCCAAGAGAGAAAACAAAACCTGCCCAAACACAGGGAGAAGGTGACAGGAGGTTCTGGAAGCAAAGATCGCACCTCGAGGTGCCCTGACGTAAGATCCAGGGTCTTTCTCTGGACACTTGCTCAGGTTGGTGAGCAATTGTCCGACATGAACGAAACTCAGTCCTGGCCCAGAGGAAGGAAGCAACTAATAAACTGTAAGAAAAAAAGACGGATATCCCCCAGCGCTCTCCGCTGATGTTTGCTCTTAGCTCCTCAACACACAGGACAGCAAGACACGAATAATCAGGGTACCTGGAGCCAGGCTTTACCCACCGGTGTTTCTTCCCAGCCTAAGTCATTCTGCCGACTCTAAAACTCGAAGAGAATTTGTCTGACGTCTCCAAAGACCCATCACTCAGTCACATTATGCATGACAGGGCATTGCTGTTGTTTGGTAAATCCGGGTAACAACAAAACCCCAAATCTTAAACATGAAATCTTCAGATCTATATTCCCCTGTTGTTGTCACTGCTGTTGCTGTTTGTCATTGCCAAATACACAAATCCCAAACATCTGAACATTGTTCCTCCAAGTATAACTTCAGAATTCAAATGAGGTTTCCATCTAGAATCTTCTTTTGTTCTTGGGATGCCAAGTCTGAGAGTTCTGAGACGAAGAAAAATAAAGATAATGTTTTCTGTGAAGACCGTGGCTGCCCAGCCACTGTAAAGAATCAGGGTGTGGCTGGCAGTGGCTGGTCTGGGACTCTGTGGTCCCACTCTGGACAGAGGGGACCCTGGTCACCCCCCAGGGAACCAAGTACTCCATTTCCTGCTACAAATCTCAGCAGCTGTTCTTTTCTCAAATTTACCATGCTCCAGCCCTGCCTTCTGGGTCCTCTCCTTCCTATGAATAGTTAAAAAACAAACTGAAACAAAAAAACCAAAAAGCCAAAACACTAGAAATTTATACAGTCCAAAGAGGGGATGGGGGACGGCGAATCTCCCAGCCCCAAGCTGAGCTCTGCTAAATAGTCAGTCTACCTCGCTGTTGTTTCTCCCTGCTATTTGGTGATGCTTTTGAACGAATGTGGTTCTGGAACTTAGAGGACAAGCCTGCACTCCCCCAGAGCTGAGGTCTGCCGCCTCAATGCTCAGTGACTTCTGCCCCATGCACACCCACGTTCCAAGGAGCCAGTTTCCCAGCCTACTGTGGCAAAGATTCTCATTGCTCCCTCACCTTCACTTTCTGCTTTCTGTGCCCAAGGAATTACGTACCTTTCAATCTCTCGAAGGGCCTCATCGCTCCCTTTCCTCAAAGAGGTTTTCCCCAAATAGAGCCACCAGGCCAACTCTTAAACATGGGTTGTAACAATGGCGTCAAGGGGGTTGTCTTCGGCAGCTTAGGCTGCCATAACAAAATACCATAGACCAGGTGGCTTAAATAACACACATTCGTTTCTCAGAGTTCTGGAGGCTGCGCAGTCCAGGACCAAAGCGCTGGCAGAGTCACTTCTAGGTGAGGAACAGCCTCCTGCCTTGCAGAGAACCACCTTCTTGCTGTGTGTTCCCATAGAGGGAGGGAGCTCCATTCTCTTTTCCTCTTCTTATAAAAGCACTAATGCCATCATGGGGGCCCCACCCTATGACCTCATCTAAACACAATTACCAACCAAAGGCCCCACCTCCAAGTACCACCACAAGCAGGGGTAGGGCTTCAACATATAGATTTTGGTAGGGACACAAACATGCAATCCACAACAGGATCTGAAATCAAAAAATTCTGGCTGTCTCTTTCTCCCTAGGGAGGGAGCTTCTTCAAAGCTAAAAGGAGGTTTGTTTTCCTCCAAAGCTGACATGACTGATTTGCAGGGACATCCTTCTGTGGAACAAATTCATGGGAAACATACATATAACACAAGTTAAATTTTCAACTGGACGAGCCGCTGCACATCTTGATAAACTATATAGCGATATGTCTCATGGACCTCACTTTTCACCTACACAGATGACTCTCTCCATTCATGGTAGAGTGTATGTAGTACAGAATCCTGTGAAGAGGGAAATACACGCAAACTCTACTAATGTTTTCCTAGTGCAGTGAATCCCAGCATTGAAAGGGATTTTGGGGGGCACTTGGGTGGCTCAGTCGGTTAAGCATCTGCCTTCAATTCAGGTCATGATCCCAGGGTGCTGGGATCGAGTCCCACACTGGGTTCCCTGCTCAGTGGGGAGCCTGCTTCTCCCTCTCCCTCTACCCTCCCCCTGTTCATTCTGGCTGTCTCTGTCTTTCTCTCTCTCAAATAAATAAATTTTAAAAATCTTAAAAAAAAAAGAAAAGGATTTTGGTACCACTCTATCCACCTCCCCCCCTTCGATGTTTTAATTCCCTCTAATGTCTCTGCCAGTGGTTACTCAGCTGATGGGAGAGACCTCCAGTGCCAGAGAAGCTGCTCTCTAGGCATCTTCTTGCTTGCTTCTGAAAACACACACACATTTTTGGCAGGTTGTTAAGTATAGCGTAACAGACAAAGCCTGGGCTTTGGTGTGAAACAGACCTCAAAATCCCAGCTTTGCCGTTTTCTGTCTGGTTTTAAAGAGACGTTTGTACGTTTTTGAGCTTTAATGCTGTCATCTGCTAAGAAGAAGGAAAGGCAATAATGCCTACTTCCGGGATTCTTCCGTAAGTGTATTAGATGACAAAGGGCCCAGGATAGAGGAGGTGTCAGTTAGTGTTAGTTCTCCTATTTCCTCATCACCTTCCCTTTTAGCCTTCCATTCCTTTCCTGCAATACGGATATCTTGAGTGATGATTTAGATTAATATGGAAACACGATAGCCAACATCCCATTGATAAAAGCATCACAGAAAAGCCATAAAGGAGCCATTATGTTGAAAAGGGAGACCCTTGCCTGGCAAGTAGACTCATAAATCCATGATGATAATTAATGTCCTCATTTGATTATGAATTATTCAAGGGCATGGATCTGTCTTATACCCCCCATAGAATCTGGCACAGGTCCTTGTGTGTGGTAGACACTCAGTAAATGTTTCTAAGTTGAACGTTGTTGTATTTTTTATAAATTTTATTTCAGAAATTTATATAGATCAATGCAAAATGCAATAATATTTGGATGTCTGTTATTTGGGGGAATATCTGCTCCTGGGGGCTATCGCACTAATAAGTAGGCATTAATTACTAATCAAACTTCTATAAAATTTAGCTATTTTCATTATATGCACGACTGAATTACATTTCTTTTTTTTTTTTTTTTTGGAGATTGGAATATTTGAAAAGTTTATTCCCAATTACCCTTATATTCCTAGTGCCTAGCACAGTGCCTGACAATATTTCGTGGGTAGATAGACAGATGGACAAATCTGTAGATTCCTGTGTTTCTGCTTTGAGTATATTTGCTGAAAAACATAATGAAACTAGAGTTTAGGATTATACTTAAAGGTCTAGTATATTATTTACTTAACTTAAATATTCACATTGTAATGTAAGTTTCAATTCTGTATTCTGTCTGGTTCATTGAGTTATTATATAAGGTATGGTCCGAACATAAGTTACTCCAAAATCATAGAGATAAGTCACTCTTGGGGAATGAATTTGGTATAAATCAACAAATAAGGAGCTTTACTGCTGCAGAAATTACCCTTGCCAAGAGATAATTTGTAAATGTGTTGCTGTTACCAACTTAAGAATAACCTAAATACAATTAAGATGATTAAAATGTGACTTTAGAGAACTAATTAGAGAGACAGAAAATGTTAGATGAAGAGATGTGGTCAGCAATTAGTTTTCTTGTGTAGCTCCCAACACTGTATTATCTTCTTAGATCAGTGCATACACCCCCCCCCCCCCCCCCCGTGAAACTATAAGCTCCAAGAACAGGCCCCATTTTTTTCACTATAAAAGCTCCCCAGCTCCTGCCATAGAGCCTGGCACACGGTGCACATTGGGGTTTCTACAAAAGCCTACATGTTACCCTCTTGTCCTCTCTAGACTCTAAATCACTTGGAAAAAGCCCACTCAGTAATCAAGACACCAGCTTTCTTAATAAGAGAACTAGTAAGCCAAAATAGTTCTTACTGCAATGAGATCCTGGAGTAGGGAGAGTTTGGTCTCCAGGACAGACCCTCATCATACAGAAGAGGCAGTAAGACTAGGCGTATGAAACATAGTTGTTGCCTCAGGGACTCAAGGGCTCTTACTGTCAAAATTATGGAGAGTCTAGGATTTTACCCTACTTGCAAGCTAATGAGCTGGCCTATAACTGTTTCATGGATGCTGGCAAGAAGCTATGGCACTCCTGGATCAGAGACAAAGGACTTGATCATAGCGTATGTAATAACCACAGTGTCAGCATGACATTCGTATCAGTGTCCCATGCCCTCCCCCAGGCCCCACAGGGACAATGTAGGTGGCCCCTAGATGGACCCTGAGCATGCAGAATTGTGTTACAGGAGAGAAAGTTGGAGCTTGGCTGATTCACCACTTTTATAGCAAGTGAAGGCAAACCTGTTCTTTGTCTTTTTTGTCCAGGGAGAGAAATGACCTCCTTTCTCAAGGTTGCGCACTGCACATGCAACCCTGAGTAATGGCCTGGATGGAGAGCAGTCAGACTCTTGTATTCACAGCACACACAGGAAGAACATGTAGAGATGGTCAGGGCCCATAGCCGACTACCTCTCCCAACACCAGTCAAACGAGGTCCCCCTTCCCATAGGAGCAGAAGAGGAGGGAGAGGAGTAGAGAGGAGTGTTATTCCAATACTTCTCTCTCCTGAGAAATAGAGATGCAACCCCCTTATGGGGGCACTTCCCAGCTTTTCCTTACTTAACTTACTGGGTTTAACAAGCTCAACAGGTTTTGTGGCTTCTCTTTGGGGAAGAGAACAGCAGTTTATCAGTATAACGCCCCCACATTTACTAGGGTATGTCCAAATCTACGACTCTTGCTTCGTATTAACCTTTTGGGACAAATTATGGGTAGTTCAGATTTTGCCTTTATGATGGTTAGTTTCATGTCAACTGGGCTAGGCTATGTGACCCAGTTGTTTAATCAAACACTAATCTAGGTGTTGCTGCTAAGGTATTTACAAATGTGGTTAACATCCTCAATCAGTTGAGTGTAAGTGAAGGTAATTGCCAACCCCCTCCCCGCCCCCGATAATGTGGGTTGGCCTCATCCAATCAATTAAAAGACCTTAAGAACAAAACTGAAATTTCCCTGAGGAAGAAGAAGTTTTCTCTTAAGACGGCAACATTACTTTTGCTGAGAGTTGCCAGCCTGCCAGTCTGCCTTACAAGTTTCAGACCTGGAGCCCCCACAATTATGCGAGCACATTCTTTGTAATATATCCTACTTGATCTGTTTCTCTGGAGAACCCTGACTGATATCCTCACATCTCAGAACTAGGTCAGAAAAGGATAGTAATTAAATACACCTACAGCTCTGCCGCATCCTTGCTCACCACACAGTCACGCCATTGATTTTTCAGGGCCTCGAGTCACTTGATACTGGGCAGAGCCCAGACCTCAACAGTCCATAATAAATTAGCGTCTTTGCCATACTGTCCATAGTTTCTAAACCAAAATATCGGAGCCCATGGCCTGACAGATATAAGTGTACTTATAGGGAAAATTGGAGCGACTATTTGAAACTGGGTCTGTTCCAAAAAATCTGGGACATACAATTGATGTATTTATATATCATACAGATTTGCTTCACCAGTCCTCCGGTCCAGATAAATGCTAAATACACCCCACAGAGCCCAACTTCTAGTCCTGCAAGATTGAGGATCTCCAATTACTCAACAAATATCCCCTGAGTACATAACAGACCAGTCACCATCTTAGCCTTTCAGATAAAAGACAGAAGTTACAAATGCTCACTGGTAGCTCACTGCTGGGATAGACGGGCAAGGAAGGAGGCTATTTAAAACAAGACCCCTGACAAAGCCAAATCCCGAGTATTCCCCCCAACCAAGGCTGCACCCCCCCCAGAGGCCCCCATAAGAGAGCCCCCTCCTGTGCCACTTCATCCCTTTTTAAACTCAACAAAAGCTGTCTGTCATGTCCAAGCTAAACGCATTGCTCTGCAGCCCAGGGTTTTCTCAGGGGCCTATGTTCATGGCTCTTGGCCACCTGAGGAAAACTCACAGGGGAGTTTCAAAGACCATAATGCGGGATAATTCTGTCTTATTCAGGGACGGGTCTAATTTTTCTGCTATTCAGTCCTTCAACTGATTAGATGAGGCCCACCCATATTAGGGAGAGCAATCTGCTTTACTCAACGTTCACCA
>NW_023270839.1:33440925-33471659 GCF_011800145.1 Mirounga leonina
AGATACCCAGGGAGAGCAATCTGCTTTACTCAACGTTCACCAATTTATATCTCCCAGCCTGGAGATACCCATCCACCGTCAGCTGAGCTCAGGCAGGCCTCAGAGTCACCAATGACTGCCCCAGGCCTCTGTGTGCAGAGCCCCCTTCCGCACATGTGGCTTTGATAAAGACTAGACTAAGAAATATTAACTCCTACGTCCACCCCGCCACTCCCGCCCTAGACTGGCCTCCCCCACGGGCTCATAACTCTGGAACGTAAGAAACTGCTTTCCGGACCCTGGGGGCAGCGCCTGGTCCAGACTCACTGCTCAGAGCCCCATGTTGAAGGGAAGGAGGGAAGAGGGTACAAAGGACAGAAAGAGATGTTACAGATGAGAAAATCCAGTGGCAAAGTGAAAAAGGGGCTAGCCTGCTGGGGGAGCAGTCCTAGATTTGAACAGTGCCCGCTCTTCACTTTTAGTGAGTCTTTGGGCAAATGACTAAACCTTTCTGACTTGTCCTCGCTGTGACAGTGGGATCCTAAGAGCGTCTACCTCACAGCGATAGAGTGAGATGTCTATAGAGCATTCGGCACAGTGTCCGGCAGACAAGTAACACTCCGTGTATATTCACGTTACCGTGATAGTTATTCTAGCATCGCTTCTGACCTGCAATTTCCCAGCTATAAAGTGAAGGATTAAACCGCATGAACACCCCCCCCACCTCCCTTCAAGCCCAACAGTCCTGTGACTTGGTAAGGCAGAAATCGGCTCCTTTTACATCAACTCCACACACGACAATGGATGAGGAGTGCAGAGGTGCTGGAGCCCAACTCTGACTTCTGCCCCCCGTGCCCAGGCCAGCTCCAGCACCCACTTCAGGACCAGGCTGGTGCTAGACCCGGCAGAAAGCCCGCCATCCCTGGATGCCCCCTCCCCAGTGTGACTTGTGTCTTGCCTCTTGTTACAAAGCTAAGCAAATATTAGATCTTACTGTTGAGCACACGCTGCACTGCTATTGATTGTCCCACTATGTCTCCGACTAGCTTTAATGCATTATATATTCGGCCCCACACGGCTTGCTAAAACCGGCATACAGTCACATCTCAACTCCCCGCAGGCCTTAGAATGTTTTCAGGACTCTAGATTTCTTAGAGAATTGAACAAAATTTTCATTGAACAACTGGCAGGTTTCACTGGACAGCTGACACTGAACAACTAAGGAAAAGAACCTCAAAAGCTCTGTCTGCAAAGAATATAAATTACTAATGATCAATTTCAATGACCCCCCAGTGCATGAATCACTCCAGTAATAAAACCATTTGGGCAAAGACTGAAGGATTGTGTCTCTTAATCTTACACTCCCAGAATTCTGTTATTGAATGTGTCCAGGGCAACAATGGGTTATGGATTCATTTGAAGAATCACCTAATTCCTCAAAACTCTCAGGACTCAAGTGGAATTTACAAGTGGAATTGGAAGATTTGTTGCTCACTAGAGCTAGCCAGTAGAACTAAGACATATGGGCAATTTTTCTCTCATTAAGGAATCTTCCAATACTTGAAAAGTGATAACTCGTTAAGAATTGCAGTTGTCTGGGACAAAGGGTAGAGCACGACAGGTTTTCTTTATGTTCCACATGATTCTCCTTCTCCAATGAAAGAAATCTTCCACTTTTTCTAATAAAGGTTGCTTCGATTTCTCTTTCCTCCTCCTCCCCAAAAAGAAAATCACAAGTTTAGCTAAAAAATTACATCACCGTGTGTTTCACGAGTTAGTAGTCAATGGTCCCCATATTGGTTCCTGACTGTCAGTGCTGACTCCTGAGTAGACGGTGAGGTCATTGGCAGCAGAAACCCCAGCAGAGACTTTCCCTGACTTCTCCCACAGGCCTAGAACGGTGGCTCTCAACCAGGACAATTTTGCCCCCCAGAGGACGTTTGGCAGTGTCTGGACACATTTTGATTGTAACGACTGGGCTGTGGTGGGTGCTACTGGCCTCAGGTGGGTAGAAGCCAGGATGCCGCTAAACATCCAATGCATGGGGCAGCCCAAGCACAAAAGAGTTGTCCTGCCTGAATTAGTCAGTGTTCTCCAGAGAAACAGAAGCAATAGATATATAATTTCTATTTCTTTATACTATATATAATTTTTATTTATTTATACTTTATTTTATTATTATATAATACTTATTATATTATATATCTCTATATAATATGTATTATTATATCTACATATATAATATATATCTACATATACAATATATATTATATATATTTAGATATAATTATATATCTATATATAATTACATATCTATATATAATATATATCTATATCTATAATATCTATATATAATATAGATATATAATATCTATATATAATATAGATACATAATATCTATATATAATATCGATACATAATATCTATATTATATATATAATATCTATATGTAATATCTATAATATCTATATATAATATCTATAATATCTATATATAATTATATATCTATATATAATTATATATCTCTATATATCTATATATGTAGATATATAAATTATATATACATGAAGAGACTTATTATATAGAATTGGCTTATTACAAAGGATTGGCTCATGCTCTTAAGGAGGGTGGCAAGTCCAAAATCTGCAGAGCTGATGTCCCAGTTCAAGTCTAAAAGCCAGCACGCTGCTACACAACTTGGAAAATCTAATTAATATCCCAGTTCAAAGACCATAATGCGGGATAATTCTGTCTTATTCAGGGACGGGTCTAATTTTTCTGCTATTCAGTCCTTCAACTGATTAGATGAGGCCCACCCATATTAGGGAGAGCAATCTGCTTTACTCAACGTTCACCAATTTAAATGTTCATCTCATCCAAAAACACCCTCACAGAAACACCCAGAATAATGTTGACCAAATATCTGGGCCCCCCATGGCCATCAGGTTGACACATAGATCAACCTTCACAATACCCAAAATGTCAGCAGTGCTATCGTTGAGAAATCCTGACCAGAATCATTCTAGCCACATAATAAACGCTCACAAAGGTTAATTGATGGAATACAACTGGCTTGTGTTCACTTGAGACAAAGTGAGGTGAGTTGGGGGGGGGGGGTGATGGGAAGAGATAGGCTAGTAGAAACTTGGAAGTACGTGTGGAACTTGGGTGGACAGGGAGGAGAACAGGAGACATTCCAGAATGTGAAAAGCTGCATAAGCATGGCATATACAAGGGGTCTCAGAGGACGAGACCCCACTGGTTAAACTCTAAACACTTGAGACCATGAGGATCTTAGCAGAACAGAGCCCAATATCAAATCTGAATGAATGATGTGGTTTTGTTCATTAAACAACTGAAATTAAGTGTTTTGAGGAAGGAGAGGAGGGAAAAATTTCCCTTTAGCACCATTTATATAATTAGCACCACAAACTTATATTGGCACATTTTACAGAAGAAGGAACTGAGACATAGAGACATCAGCCATAAAGTTTGGGAGTTTTTGCTTTACAGTGTTATAAATTTGCTTCCTTCTATCTTTTGACATGAGGTGGGTGTTAGGAGGGACAGTCTCATTAACACACAGTATCAGTGATGTCTCTAGCTTAGGCTCCGGACCAAAGCCTGTGGGCTCAGACTGGCTCCACCGCTTACTAGCTCATGACCTTGGGCAAGGGGCCAAATGTGTGAATATCAAATTAGTTCATAAATGTAAAGCAGGCAGTACAGGGTCAAACACATAGAAAATGTTCCATCACATTGGCTGTTTTTATTATCATCCTTTTTAACGATGGTTCTTTACTCCAGCCTATGAGATTCCACTGGATTCCCACTCTAACAAGCAGCATCAGAACGTCTGGCGGTGGCAAAACCGAGGGGCATGAGCACGCCCCTTTCAAGACTTTCCCAACCTTTCCCACAGGATACTCTCATAGAGTGCTCGAAACTAAGTGATTCCAGTGGCACTGTTTGCACTGAAAACATTTTCTCCCATGACCTCCTTATTAAGCCTATAGTTTGGACCAGCAAGCAATAAAAGCAGCCTATGCAGCCTGCTGCTTTGAGTAGCCAGTTGAGTAATGATGCCCCCAGAAGTGTGTGTGTGTGTGTGTGTGTGTGTTTGTGTGTGTGGAGTGGAGAGGGGAGGGGAGGGGAGGGAAGGGGAAGAAAAAGGAGATTGCACTAGGACAAGCTGGGGTTTCTGAGAACACAGCATCAGGCTGCAGTGGGGAAGGACCCTTACCTGTCCCCAGTAATCAGCACCTCTGCATGGAACTTCTGTGTCAAATAAAAAAAAACTGTGGAAGGAGGGAGCATTTCCCATCAAAGTTACCTCCCTAGTTTTGAATGGCTCATCAAATGGGGAAGGACTCAGAGGAGAGCCAGCAAGCTGGTGAGGAGGCTGGAGGCTGTACCAATGAAAAGGACTGGGGGAGGAGACGCTAATGGGAGCCGTGGTGCCTGTCTTCGAGTAGATGAAGTGCCAACAGTGTGGATGGGAATGAAATATGTTATGTGTAGGAGCCAGGTGCAAGGAGCAGGTTTCAGAACAACATACTGAATGCCTTTCTACTACTTAAAATAGTCTAAAAATGCAATTCACTATTAAGAGGCAGTGAGCGCCCCGTCATTAGAGTTATACAAGCAGAGGCAGAATGCTCATTTTGTGGGGATGTGGTAATGATTGCACACCTAAAAGTGACTTCCAAGGATATAGTTCTCAAATGTAAAACTTACAATGCCTATCTGGATGTGAGATCTAGATACTGCGTGTTTTCCTTACCTTCCTCTAGCTTAACTGTGTACTAGTGATTGAAAAGTGTCCATACTCCCAAGGCCAGCTCTTGTTGATTGTCCCTGGCTGCCTGGAACACTGCTAAGAAGGTTTCCAAGGCTGTGTAATGTGATAGATTGGTAATACCTGCTAAAGACAAAGAAAAGGAGCAAAAAAAAATCTCATTTTTCACCACAGTTATATATGCAGCAGCTGTAATATAGAACATGGATAATATTTTTAAAATATTTAAAAATCTAACTTCTCTTCTCAATAAGAAAAGTTTTCTCTTTCCACCATCATGGTGGGTAGGGCATGAGGTTTATTGCCTCAGGGAAGGGGCAGTAGGATGGATCCGCCTAGAACAAAGAGTCCGTGTGTAGGAAAGAAGATATGACATAGAGCAATTTCCAACAGACAGAAGGGAAAGTAGAGCTCTACCCCGGAGGAAGTGGAGAGTTCTGGAAAAGATGAACCTGAGAAGAAGTTGCTGACTGAGACCCCACCCCAGCAACTCTGAGCCTTAGCTCAGGGCAGGGGGTGGGGGCGGACAGAAATTCTGAAGGGAAAAAGGAAAAGCTGAACCCAGGGCAAGATCCAGTGCATTTCCATTTGGAATTCTGAGTGAGACCACCTCACGCTGCACCTGTGCCACCATGGGGCGGCCACATCAGGTACAAATGACAATGTGGGATGTTCAGGAAGAGAGAGGACTTGGTGTCCCTGAACGTCTCTGCTTACATGTGGAGGTGCCCCGAAGTTCCCACCTGCACATGGCAAGGGACAGAGAAGGATGCAGGACTGAGGGCAAGGGACCCACCTTGGGTGGCCATTGTGGGAGGCCGAGTGACCAATGGAGGAGGTAGCTGAAGCTCAGGGCATCTATATGGCCAGTGAGGTCTGACGTGCGGTTGAGTCAACGAAGGGGGACGACCAAGCCCTGAAGGTGCCTAGACAGCAACCCCCGAGTTACACCACCGTGATGTGTCAGTAGTAGACACACACAGGGGCAGACACCGGGCTAGAAAGGGTCCAGGGGGACGTCAGAGGAAGTGGACAGAGAAACACAGCGCTAAGACCAGGAACCTCTCTCTCCAGGACGTGAGGATGGAGAAACTTCCCCTGCTCCAAGGCACTGGGGACTAGGGAAGGCAGGGGACACCCTCTGAGACCTCTGACGGTGGCCCTGAACTTTAAATTGACTAATCGTTGCGAAGGCCCTTCAAACCCAGCAAAGACTGAGTCGTGATGTGAGGCCTGGCGGAGACGGAACCGCCTTCTCCGAATCTGAACCGGACCCTTTCAGCATCTGCGCCGTCTCCCGCGCAAGCGCACACCATCCACGCATGCGCAGGCAGCCGCGAGGCCCGGACAGGAGCCGCTGGCGCAAAAGGTCTGCAACAGAAGGAAAGAAATGAGAGGATGAGGTGTGCAGAAGCCGTGATAGTGTGGTAGGAAGGAAAGAGAAGGAGAAATCCATCTGAAGGATGACAGCGACTAGCACTACTGAATGTTGCTCGTGGAGCAGGCACTCTGCAGCCCCAGGCCTCCAAGCGTGACCTGGAGAGCTGCAGTGCAGGCATCTCCCAGAGCTTCTTAGAAATCCAGAATAGGGGGCGCCTGCGTGGCTCAGTCGGTTGAGCGTCTGCCTTCCGCGCGAGTCATGATCCCAGGGTCCTGGGATGGAGCCCTGCGTTGGGCTCCCTGCTCGGCGGGAAGCCTGCTTCTCCCTCTCCGTTTCCCTCTGCCTGCCACTCCCCCTGCTTGTGCTCTCTCTCTCTCTCTCTCAAATAAATAAATAAAATCTTTTTAAAAAGAAGAAGAAGGGCGCCTGGGTGGCTCAGATGGTTAAGCGTCTGCCTTCGGCTCAGGTCATGATCCCAGCGTCCTGGGATCGAGTCCCGCATCGGGCTCCCTGCTCCTTGGGAGCCTGCTTCTCCCTCTGCCTCTCTCTCTCTCTGTCTCTCATGAATAAATAAATAAAAAATATTTAAAAAAATAAAAAATAAATAAATAAAAAAAGAAGAAGAAGAAATCCAGAATAGCAGGCCACACCCTAGGCCGATCGCATCTTCTTTTGTCTTTTTCTTTTTTCCAGCTTTATTGAGATATAATTGATATTGTGTAAGTTTAAGGTGTACAGTGTGATGACTTAATATATGTATGTGTTACTTACCACATACGTACACATATGTGTGTGTGTGTATGTGTGCACCACAGTAAGGCCAGTTAGCATCCTTCACCTCCCGTAATTACCATTTTATTGTTGTTGTTATGATGAGAACATTTAAGATTTGCCCTCCTGGCGACTTTCAAGTACACAACATGGTATTATTAACTACAGTCACCAAGTTATACATTAGCTCCCCAAACTTATTCCTCTTATAACTGGAAGTTTTTACTGTTCACCTAATATCTCCCCATCTCCCCTGTCCCCCAACCCCTGGCAACCAGCATTTACTTTCCGTTTCTATGAGCTCAGCTTTTTTAGATTCCACAGTTAAGTGAGATCCTGCAGTATTTGTCTTTCTCTGCTTCTACTGATCTTGGTATGAACTCAGGTGACGTGTGAGCACACTGCAGTTTGAGACGTATTATGTTACATGATTTAACATAATCCATTCAACACAACAATTCCATGAGTCAAAGAAATCTTCTCCCCATTTTGCAAATGAGCAAACTGAGACCCAGCCAAGTTCACATATCCGGTAAGTGGTAGAACCAAGATACCAAGGCAAGCAATCTGACTCCAGAGCCCACCGTCTTCACTACACCAAAAGCTTAGGGCTCCTCCACTGGTTGGTTTCTGGTCAAAAGTGTGTTTACAGTGGCACTGATGCATGCCTAGAACGTTTGGAATGACCTATGGACATACAGTAGTGACAAGATTTCCTTTTCCAACATGTTTTCCAAATTAAAACACCAGATATTCATGATTCAATCCATGTCCAGGTTTCCGCGTGATCAAGGGCCCCCAGTATTTTAAGCTTTTGGGCAATTCGTAACTATCATGTCTAAATTGTTCTGCTTGTTCTAAATTTGCCCTGCATGTGTACCTTTCATGAATAGTTCTTTTAGCTGATACACCCCCATTTTCAAATGCAAATGTGTTTTGGAATGTAACCGTTCAATCACTTCTCCCTCAAAATCATACTACAGCTGAATTACTCCAAAGGAATCTGTAGTGAAGCACGGAACATTTTCAAGCATAATCCTGTGGTGCTTTTCATCTAAAAAGGTGACTAACAGCTTGCATAAGCTTATAACCAGATTTAAAGCTTAAAATCCCTGTGGAGTTTGCAAAGGGCATCGAGACAGCAAGCCAAACCTGGGAAACACAAAAATGTCTTTGCCTGCTGACTTATCTACCAGTCAGTCACGAAACCAGTCTGAATCAAAATTGCTGTTACTCATTTCAGTTCCACAACCTCTGTTTTCCTGACAGTGAGTCAAAAAGGCACTCCTTCCTCTGTTCAGAAAAATAAGAAAGAGCTCCTACCTAGCAAACGTTAATTAGGTCATGCGATGTGGTGAAAAGTGATTTGAGGTGAGAGGAAGCCCATGCACCGCTTACCTGACGTCCAGTGAGTAATGACAAATGGATGTTTGAAGACATGAATGAGATCTAGTCTGGAACTCCCCAGCTCTTTGACCTTGAGCAGCTTACTCTGCTCTCCAGGTTCATTTTCCTCGGCCTCAATGATTTCCTAAGATTCCTTCTAGCTCCACAGTCTCAAATTTTAAGTCAGACCTTAATTATGTGCTAAGTAAAGTATAATATATTTCATTTGAAGGGTGGCATACTGACAAAGATGGTTAAGAAGATGACAAGGCAGCATGGAAAGTACTCATTACATAACATGGGATACAAAATGTTGTTTATACTTTCTAAAGCTATGTAAGATTCTGTGCACATTTGGACAGAAACTGGAAGGAAAGAGGGAACAAAGAAAAACAGAGTGAGATCATGGGTGGGTGAAGTTCCCTTGTACTTTGATTTCCATTAATTTGCTCTTCAAAAATCATACTTTTAGGGAAGCATATCTTGATGTTCTATGGAAGAACTGTTTGCCTGGTGCCTTGCTGTCATATTTTCTCAGCTTCCGAGTTAATGGTAGCCAGGCTGAGCTCTCTGCTATTTATGGACTGTGTCAGGAGGGCTCAATATTGTTTCCAGAGTGGTCACATGCCTGGGCCCAGGAGCTGGGCCCCCATCCTTTCAGCCCAAACTCACAGTCACAGACTCGGTGCTTGCATTTCCCTCCACTACTGGCTGGGAGATAACAGGTATGGAAGGAACATAAAGGTCCAATCAGAGTGCCTCGGGCGGGAAGGGAGCTCTGACTTTGCTCTATCCTTCCTCTGAGGTAGTCCACTTGGAGTGTCTGCCTGGTTCACAAAGAAGCCTTTCACAGCCCGCCCTTAATCCACAACCGAGGGCCCCAGCAATCATGTTGGACAATATGCCTCTGCTCCCTCCCATGGCAACATCTGATTGGACCAGCCAGCCCCTGACCCAAGATGAGCAAGCAGAGTCTCTTTGCCAGAAATTTGAGGTTGGGACTAAGAAAGAGTCAGTCTCTTGAGATCGTTAAATCTAAAACAAGTATGCGTGGATGCTATGGGATAGACATTTCTGATCACCCATGTAGACTGTAAAAGCAGAGAAAGCTCATATCAGGGGTGAGATGCCTTTGTGCTCCCTGTTCCAGCCCCTCCCTAAGGGATGCTGCAGGCTCCCCCTGGGTTCTGTGAAACAGCCTGAATTCTTAAGTCCCCTTTCAGCTTAGGCTAAGGCAAGTGGGTTTCTGTTACTTGCAAAAAGAAATGTCCTAATGCCGGGTGCCTGGGTGGCTCAGTGGGTTAAGCATCTGACTCTTGGTTTTGGCTCAGGTCATCATCTCAGAGTCCTGGGATGGAGCCCCAAATCAGGCTCTGTGCTCAGCGGGGAGTCTGCTTGAACATTCTCTCCCTCTGCCCCACCCCCCACTCATACACAGGCTCGCAGGTGCTCATGTGCACTCTCTCTCTTTTTCTCTCTCTCTCTCAAATAAATAAATCTTTTTTAAAAAATGTCCTAATACAGTTTATCTATGGGAGCGTCCCAGCATGCCATACAAGTGCTTGTGTGACCTGGCCCTGCCTGGAGCCCCACCTGGTCACCCACCGTCATCCCCACCACACTGGCCCTTCAGCTGGTAGTGCTACACACTGGGTCTCTCTGGGCTCTGTCGCTACTCTTCCTGAAATGGTCACCAGCCTGCTGAGCTCCCTCCCCAGCCCGAAGGCCTAGGCAGGTAAAAAGCCCGGCTACAGGGGTCTGCTTGCTTCCTCCCTTTACTTCAGCCTTGCATATGATTAAAACACTCAGACAGAGCGCTGCCAGGGATGCTGGGAACTGCTCTTTCTACTCCCTGCTAGCCAGAGCAGACTTTGAGCTTTTGGAGAGCAGGCCCACCCGGGGAAGCTAAGGGAAACTCGTTGCTGCTGCCTGAGATGTTGCTACTCTCATTTGGTTTTGCTGCATTCTTTATTTATAAGGACGCTGGGCATCCAGGTTAAAGGCTGGCCGTACCCAGCATCCCCGCACTTAATGAGGAGGCAACAGCACGGTGAAAAAAGTCGGTCTGGGGAGCTTTTCAAGGTACAGGCACAAGTGAAAGAAGAGAGCTTCCCCAAACATGCCTGGGGAGAGGGACACCTCGCCTCCCAAAAGATTTTCCAGAGAGCAGCAAACGTGCATAGTTTAATCCTACCTATTTGAAAAGAACGACCAATAATGACTTAACATTATGTAGTGCATAACGCAGAGCCTCACAAAAGTCATCGAACCCAGGTGGTATTAGCATCCCTGGTTAACAGATAAGGAAACTGGGTAAGCAACTTGCTGAGGTTACACAGGGACGCAGTGGGCCTCTAGGTACAAAGCTAGTGGCCGGGCTCCAGCGACTGTCCTCTAAGCCAGTGGTCCTCAGGATGTGTCCCGGGAAACAGGAGCATCAGCCTCACTTAGGATGAACTGGTTAGAAATGCAAGTTCTTGGGCCCCCACCCAGACCGACTAAATCACATACTCTGGTGTAAGGGCCTGGCAATCTGGGTGCTAACAAACCCTCCAGGGGATTCTGATGCGTGTGCTAGACCCTCACTATTCAATGGGGGGATCTCGGTCCAGCTGCATCAGCATCACTTGGGAGCTGATTGGAAATGCAGACTCTCGGGCCCTGTCCCAGTGAGTCAGAATCTGCATTTTAACATCTCCCAGTGACTTGTTTGCACATCAGAGTTTAAGAATTAAAAAGCACTGCTCTTCCCTATGAGAAGCAAACAGTTGGCCCTGAACATAGTGTCAGAGCTCTCAGTCCCAGGGCACATGCTGCTTGGTCTCAGAGTAAACAAAGCATGGCTCCATTTTTCTTACCAGTGATTGGCTTAAAAATAGACATGTGAGCATAATTCCAACCAATGAGACAGGAGAAATGAACATAAATGTCTCCTTAGTATTAAAAAAAAACAACAACATAAGGGCCACCTCACACTCATTAGGATGGGTACTATCAAGAAGGAAGAAAGGAAGAAAGGAAGGAAGGGAGGAAGGGAGGGAAACAAATACTGGCAAGGATGTGGACAAATTGGAACACATTGCACTGTCAGTGGGAATGCAACATGACACCATGGAAAACAATTGGCAGCTCCTCAGAAAATGAAAGGTAGAATTACCATATGATCCAGTCATTCCACTTCTGAATGTAGAGAAAAAAGAATTGAAAGCAAGGTCTCAAAGAGATATTTGCACACCCACGTTCATAGTAGCTTCATTCACAATGGCTAAAATGTGAAAGCAGCCCAAGTGTCCAACAACGGAGGAACAGATCAACGAAATGTGGTGTATACGCAAAATGGGATCTTATTCAGCCTTAAAAAGGAAGGAGATTCAACACATGCTAAAACGTGGATGAAACTTTAGGACATTATGGTAAGTGAAAGAAGCCCAGTCACCAAAAAACAAATACCGGACGATTCCCTTTATATGATCTACCTACAAGAGTCCGATTCATAGAGACAGAAAGTAGAAGGGCTGGTGCCGGAGGCTGGGGTGAAGGCGGGATGCGGAGTTATTGGTTAACGGACATAGAGTTTCAGTTTTGCAAGATGAAAAGAGTTCGGGAGACTTGTTGTGCAACAGTGGGATTATACGTCACACTACCAAACCGTACACTTAAAGACGGTTGAGAGGCCAAATGTTATGTGACGTGATGTATGTTCTACCAAAATAAAAATAATTTTTTTAAAAACAAGGCACAAAGAAGAGACCATCTCCTCTTCTGCCTCTGGATATTATCTTGTCTTCATGCAGTGACTGGAAGAGCTGACAAAATTTGGGGACCCTCTGGAGAGAGAAAAAAAGGATGATAAAAATACAAATCTTTGGTGATGCCTTTAAGTCACTGCATTAACAAGCCCCGGATCAGCCTTATCTCCAGGATTCTTATAATGTAAAATATTTTTAATTATATAAGCAACTTTGAGTGTTCTGTTACTTACAGCCAAAAGCATCTTCACAGATACAGGGTTCTAAGTGCCCAACAAGAGGCAAGCAGCCAATGTGGCTCATGAAGATGAAAAGGCCTGGCTTTGAAACTTTCCATTTTGCTGCCACAGCAGTGAAATTATCTGGCAGTGATTATACAGAGACAGTCTCCATGCCCTACTTGCTCATAATTTTTTTTTTACTTTCCAGATATTGCTGTGCATTATATGCTTTTATAAGTAATCACTAAATTACGCTAACTGCTTGGATGGCTATCGTATCATGAACTACAACGCAGCCATTAAAATGATGCTAAAGGGGTTTACTTAGTAACATGGAAAGCATCTTACCTGTGCATGAAGTGGGGGTAAATGCAAGTTACAGAGTGGTATGATTCCATTTCTTATGTATTAGTTATAGATGAGCAGGCAGGCAGTTGACCGATAGATGAATGGATATAAATATACAAATATATGTGAAGGGAGAACAAGAAAGCAAACAAAATATTTACACTGATTATATCTTGGAGTTGGGGGTTATAGCTATGTTTTATTTTATTCTTTTTTTAAAAGATTTTATTTATTTTTATGAGAGAGATTGAGATCACGAGCAGGGGGGATGGGCAGAAGGAGAAGCAAACTCCCCACTGAGCAGAGAGCCTGATGCGGGACTCGGTTCCAGGACCCTGAGATCATGACCGGAGCGGAAGGCAGACACTTAACTGACTGAGCCACCCAGGCACCCCTCTTTTATTCTTTTTCTTCTATATTTTTCTAAATTTTCTTCGATGAACCTACCTAATTTCTGATAATGAAAATATAGCGTTTTTTTTCAAACCTTATGTAATCATGTAATTCACTTTACTCAGGCATACATGATTTTTCCCGAAGACCTGAGTCTTTCATTTCCTACGTGTCGAAATTTTATTTTAACCATTTAGAGAAGACATCTCCATAATGTATGACATAGGTCTCTGCCCCTAAGATGGTGTCTTCCAATCACAATTAATGATGCCGATGACACAGGTTTGTTACATTATATCCATCATTACACTGTAATGTTCTCAGGTAATATCCAAGGCTGTGGCACACTGTGCCCCTCACTAAATGCCTCCAGTTGGCTGTGCTTTTAGTTCTTGAATCTGCTTTGAGTGGTTTCAGTGTCATCAGACATTGCTCATTATCTGTCCTGGAGTCTGTCCGTTACACACCTTCTCCTTGCCTCTACTCTGCAACCTCCAATATGCTGAATCTTTAGAAATCCAAGGAACTCCACGGTTCAGAGTAAATATTTTCTGAGTGGAACTTCAAAAAAGCTTCCCTATGGGAGAGCCCAAGAGCTTTGGTGGGAGGAAGCCTATGCCATTGGCTATACACAGCCTTTGTTGGCTTGCCTCTTGGCGCCCGCGTGTTTTCTAAATTGGCAAAGATGCCGGAGACCAGAGTTGTGCATAAATGAAGTGGGAGTGTTTCTATTAACTAAGAGCTACTCGATTAAGAAATAGCATGACTCTGAATCTCTGGACATGTCTCTCCTAAAGAAGAAGGCTGCAGATGGCAGGAACAGAGCCAAATGGGGTCCCTTCTACCCCTATCAAAGTGAGGTTATTTAGGTTCACCATCTGGTTATTAGATTCGCCAGATGGCAAGCCTGAGTAACTGCTCGGAAAGAGAGCCACCAGCCAATCCACTACCCTAGCACAGCCGATACCGTTAATTTAACATGTGATGCACATACTAGTACATAACACGGGTAATGAGGCATCACAGAGCTGTCATAAAAGCCGCCATCTGGGCTCACGTGGGACAGTCCTGTCACAGTGGCCCTGGGAAAAACCCGGCTGAGTTTCACGCAGCAGGGATCAGGGGGAGGTGGGGGCAGGGGAGGCAGGAAGTGGGGTGCTTGCCCACGTGTCTGCTGTCCACGGGATTCAAATATTTTGCTTCCATCGTTAAGACATTGCTGACTCCTGCCCGGTTCTGAGAATTGCCCAGTTCTCAGCTTTTCTGTGTTGTTTTTTTCCACTTTGATGAAAAAGTATGATATTTTTACACCAATGCAGGGAAAACGGAACTGTGACTAGAGGTGGATTTGAATGCTATGACAGTTCTAGTCCAACTCCGACAGTCAGTGAAAGGGTGTGTGTGTGTCTGGGGGCGGTGGGGAGAGGAGTTGCGGGGAGGGTTCATGCCCACTGGTGCCCCCTCAGGAACAGGCTGGTGGAGGAACCGCTCCAGCTGGTCCCACTGGGAACCGCAGCGAGGAAGGGCCAGAAAGAAAAGCCGGTGAAGCAGGCCGGGCCCCAGCCGGGCCCTGGCAGCTGCATGGGGGCTGCGGCAGTCCTTGTCATGGCTCCTGTCCCTTGGGGCTCCCCTGGTGCCCCCACAGTCCAGACCCCGGCCAAGGGCATCCACGCACTTACCCAACAGGTACTTCCTGGCTGCTGGGCGCTAGAGGACTCTGGCTGACGGGCGCCCGGAATCTCTCTGGGTTGTTTCTTACAATGACACATGCATCTCCGATGACCTCTAATTTAATTAAAAATTACATTGGAAAACCTTGAATATGTCTGACAGGGAGCAGCTCAGCAGAAACAAGGGAAGAGCTCCAGGCTTGCTGTGAGAGGGAAACGCAGCTGGGGACGAGCACTGGACAGACCGTCGGGTGGAAAAGGGCATACATGTGCACTGAGGGCCCAATGTGGGACCGGGAAGGGACATTAGGGTGGACACCGCCACCTCCTGGGGGAGGAGAAGGAAGAGGAGGGGAGAAAGCAGAGGGGCCGGGCAGGGGTGTGGTGTCCTGGGGCAGGGAGCCCCTTTCCTGGCAGGGCTCCGGCAGAGCCTGGGTGGCCACCCGGTAGGCACCTTCGAGGTTTCTTCTCAGCTCTAGGAATGTATGAGATGCTGACCTATTTTCAAAACCAATTTTCCTCACTGGCTCATTTTTTGTTCCGACTGACCTGTGACTGTAAATAAGGCCATCTGTGTCTCTCATCCGGCTCTTCAGAAGCCGAGAACTTTCCACCACTGAACTTCTGAGCGTCGGGTGGGGTGGGAATGCTCTTGGGACCCCCTCTCAGGAGCTGTCACCATCCCTGCTGCCATCTAAAGGACATTCTCGTTGGGGCCGTGCCCGTAGCTCCGGTCACTGCCGCAGGGGGGTGGCAGGCACAGCCTAGGAAAGCCCTCACCCAGGTTTTCTATCAGACCCACAGGAGTCAACCTAAATGCCAAGGGGGATTCAACATCCATCACATTTTTACAGTATTGTCTATACCACAGTCACGTTCACCTCAGATTCTCAAAAACGCACAATAACCCCATGAGGCCAGAAGTGCCAGCCCCTCGCAGAGTCAAAGTAAGAGACAGAGCAGGTCTCACACGCCCAGCTTCTGACTCCGGTGAGCGTTCTTTATACTCAACCTCGCTGCTCCCAGCCTAGGGTTTTGCCTTCTCTGTATCAAGATGTTTTTCTCTGCCTCTTCTGATCTCGGCATCGCTCTCTCCCCGTTGACCCCCATGCGCCCTCATCTTATTTCATCAGCGTTAGGCCGTCTGTGTCTCGGTACTTCAAGGTGATGCTCAGCTGCTCTGTGACTCGCTAAGTTACCCGGACTACAGTGTCTCCAGTCTCATTCGCCTGATGCTCTTTAGCCCCCAAGCACCTGCTCTTCTCCTCTGTCTTGCTCCAGTATAATTCCTCTTGGGGAGCAACCTGAAACAACTCTTTATCAGATGCCAGCCCGTCTGCTCTCAGTGGAGTTTCTGCACGTTTCGCAGCCAGCGTGGTATGGAGCACGGCAAGACCAAAACCCAGGATTGCTTAGCCTCCCAGAATCAGCGGCAAGCAGCAGTCCCGGAGTCCAGCTAGGAGAGGCCAGCTGGGAGCGATGAGACCCAGGAGAGCATACAGGAAGTCAGAAGCATGGATGAGGAGTCAGAAACATGGACGATGTTACAGGGGGTAAGCCTGAGGAAGCAAATAGTGTCCCGGTTTGTCTGAAGTAGGGAAGCTTTCAAAGGGCCAGGTGTGGCTATCTCCTTTTGCTCCGCAATGTCTTAGGCACCACCTGTCACCTCCGGATGACTGATTCAGCGGCCTGGGAGTTCACAGGGGGCCTGCCTGCCTTGGACACAACCCTGTTGATTGGAGCCAAAGCACCTCACACAACAGTGATAGGTCCAAGCCCACAGATATCTTCACACCCTAAATCATAGAGAAAGTCAGGATGGGAGAAGATGAATGGACAGGGTCCCTGATCAAAACAGGTACCTCGTCACAGCATATTTAGTGGAAAATACGTGGAAAACAAAAGTTGAGCTCTCTATCTCGGCTGCAGAGCCTAATACATCACTGCCAAGAAGAAAGTGTTTAATAAAATCCTTCTTTAAATTATATCTGGAGTAGATGCTCAATGGAGCAACTAAGCAGACAGCAAGCAGCCCAACCTCCAAGCTCATGGTGCCATGAGAATAGCCCTGATATGGACAAATAGACCCAGCACATCAACCAACAAATACTTACTGAGTACCTACTATATGCCAGGCACCAAGCTAGGCTATGACTTCATACCAGAACTGCCCTTTGAAGTTTCCAAAGCAAGTAGAAATATACGATCAAGTCTGATCCCCATAAAAACAAGTGACAAAGGTGTTGTTATTTGCAGATGAGTAAACTCAGACTCACCAAGTTTAGATGAATGGTCCAAGGTCGTATGAGTAGTACTTAATATATAGCTTAGATCCATGGCCACGTAAACTTTTATGCATGGGAAAAGAATCTCAGGGAATACTTGTCCTTCAAGCGCCTGGATGCCTATGGACCCTTTCCTACTTGTGCCAAAAGCCTGGTCCTCAACCTCTACACTCACTCTCCCTCAGATGTCTCCACCTGTAATACTCTTTCTATTGGAAGGGTAATGTATCAGTAAGGATATGTTCAGCTTTAAGCAACAGAAAAACCAACTAAGAGTGTCTTAAGCAATAAAAATAAATTTACATAACAGGAGATGCAAAAGTAGGCAATTCCCGACTTGGCCCCTTAGCTCACAATTGTCATAAAAGAAAAAAAATGCATTGAAAGAACCAAGATCGGGCGCCTGGGTGGCTCAGTCGGTTAAGCGACTGCCTTCAGCTCAGGTCATGATCCTGGAGTCCCGGGATCGAGTCCCACGTCGGGCTCCCTGCTCGGCGGGGAGTCTGCTTCTCCCTCTGACCCTCCTCCCTCTCATGCTCTCTGTCTCTCATTCTCTCTCTCGCAAATAAATAAAATCTTTAAAAAAAAAAAAAAGAAAGAAAGAACCAAGATCTTTCCTTCTTTCCACTCTACCATGTTTAGGCTCATCACCTCACATCTATAAAGTGGCTCCTTCAACTCTATAGTTTCATGTTCTCGCAGGATTTTATCCAAAGGCAAATCCAGGTCACATGACCACCCAGCGGCAAGAATCTGATCTTTCACGGGGAGGGAGAGGTGCGCAAGAGGGGGAGTTGGGAACGGCTATTGGATAGCTATATCCAGTCTCTGCTGCTGGTAACTTTCTGATTCCTGATTAGGGTCAGGGCTGAAAACTAATTATTCCTGAGCAGAAACATGGATTTCTTGACACTACCGAACAGTTTTCTATTGCTGTGTAATAGTTTAAGGCAGCTTACGTCTTGGCAGCTTAAGACAATACCTGTTTATTTTCTCATAGTTCTATAGGTCAGAAGTCTGGGAAGGCTTGAGTAGGTTCTCTGCTTAGGTACCGGCAAGGCTGAAATCAAGGTGTTAGCTGGTCTAAGCTCTCATCTGGAGCTCTAGGGAAGAATTCGCTTCCAAGCTCATTCAAATCACTGGGAGAATTCAGCTCCTTGCAGCTGTAGGACTGAGACCTCCATGGCCTTGCTAGCTATCCATCAGGATCACTCTCAAGTCCAAAGACCATTCTCCATCCTTGAGCAAGGACCCCCTCCATCTTTAATGCCAGCAATGATGCACTGACTCCTTCTCATACTTCAATCTCTCTGACTTTCCCTTCTTCCAGCAGCTGGAGAAAACTCTCTACTTTTAAAAGGCTTAAGTATTAGAGTAAGCCCACCCAGATAATCTGCCTTTTGCCATAATTACAGAAGTTAACACCAGAGGGTGAAGATCATGGGAGCCATCTTAAAATTCCATCTACCTCAGTTGCCATTAAAAAAAAAAAAAAAAAAACCACACAAAATCAGGATTTATTCTTGAAGGTCAAGATAGGGTCACCCTTCCCTGATTCACAATAAGGGCAGGAAGACTCCCAATCAAAACAGGGACTCTGCAAGCAAAAAATTAAAGGAGCGAATGGCTGCTGGGTGGGCAACCAAGAGTATCTGATTCAATCAACTTTTTTTTCTGTGAAACTGAGATATTAAGCCTAACTTAGTTACACGATGGAATCCCACCTAGCTGGTGGACATTTTTTTTTTAAATGAGAACATGGTGTATAAGAACCACTGATGGGGACATGGATTCCTGCTTCACTTAACATCCCCCCGCCCCACTCCCCTCCTCATCCTGCATCTCCTCAGCCTGCAATGTGCCCCCAACACAAACTCATGAAGAATGCTGACCAACAGGGAGTCTGATAGGGTTTTCTTATAAACGTATTTAGTGTGGCTAGGTTTCTCATGTTGATTTTTCACTGGCTTGCGTCTATCTATTGGGCAAAAGGGAAGGACAAGGGTTTATAGGAAGAGGAGGCCCCTCCCTCAGAGCTTACCCAGAGCAGCCCTCACACTGCCCAAGGTGTTTAGAATGAGCCCTGTGGGCTTTTCCATGGCCTTCTAAAGAGAAATCACACGCCCTCTCCTCTACAGAGATGCCTCATTACCAGCTCTTTCAGTGCATTGTTTTCTGTTTCCCTGCCTTAAACCTGACTCAGGCCGCCTGTGTTTTTTGTTTCACTTAGTTTTCCCTGCTTTGTGACATCGGTGTGGACTTCACCTTTTCTACCCCCCGCCCCAGAACCAAAAAGTCTAAAATCCCAAGTCAGATGTCTCCAAAGAGCTGACGTGTGTTTGCACAAACACGTGAAGATCCTTCAGAACTACAGATTATCCACCAGCAACAGCTCGATGCCTTTGAGAATTCTCTACTTTCATGGATGCTGTTTACCTTTTATTTTAAGTGCTTTCAAGCCCATTCTCCTGAAGCTCCTTGCCTTATCGGGAGCTCTGCTCGTTTGTCTTGTTGCCTCCTTCACTCAGAGGCCTCCATCGATCGGTTTCTGGAACAAGGCAGGTTCTGTGCAGAATCAAAAGCCACCACATCACAGCTGACAGCGAGAGAATGCAGCGAGCATTGTGCCCTTGCACTCAAGGCCTTCGTCTCTTTGAGAAGTACGTTTGAAATGAATGAGGCAGACGAGAGTGGTGGCTTCAGAAGCAACCATCTTCCTCTGGGCTTTTCTTCTTGAAAAGTCCTGAGCAGCACTGTTACTAGAAAGTAAAGAGAATAAAAGGCAAATCGGAGGCAAGCTGCAGGTTGCCTAGACGAGAGACTCACACCTGGCCTCGGCCAGGCTGTGCCGCCGGACATTTGCCTTTCCTTTGTAGATTGGGGTCTGCAAGGTTAACGTGAAAGAGGCTGTTTATTTTCTCCCGGGGATTATGAATAAAAAATACATAAAGCCCCTTCACCCAGAGCCTAGCCCGGAAGTATGAGAGGCTCCTCTCTTTCCTGGTGCCCCTTAAGGGCATCATTGTTGGTGGTAGAGCTGGGGCACCACTGTTGCCATGGTTACGACTTCTGAACCAAGGGATTGGCTGATCCTTGGCCCGGCTCTTCCACCCAGCTGTCATTTCCCCTGCAACCAGAGGCCTCCTTATTCCCTGATCCATTTTGTATTTGGCTGGAATGTTAGAGAGCAGTTTTCCATGGCACTTCATGACCCTTCCGTAGAGCCTTAATGACCCTAATGTTGATTTGGACCTAAAGTCTTGGGCTAGTGGTAAAGTTAAAACAATATTCAGGGCTCATATAGATGATGATCCTAATAATTGGCTTGAGGATCATCGCCTTCCTCCCTCGATTGCAGAGGGTTTGCACCGACTGCTTGAGAGTTCAGAGCAAATATCTGGCCCATGACCAGGAAGCGAAAAAAATGGTACGATATTTGACATGAAACCTCATTCATGAGTTCACCTTATTTTTCCCATCCTTATCTTCCATACCTGAATCTTCTTTTTAATAAGTCTTACATTGTTTCCATCTTTAAAAAGTGCCTTAAATTCTTTTGAAGCAAGGCTAAATATACAGAAAGTGTAAGGATATTCCTCAGAAATCCAATGGATTCTTGTTATTAGGATGGAAGGAAAAAAGGTGCAAAGGTTTTTCTCGCCAGGAAGGGAAGACTGCATAGTGCAAAGCACCTAGAACATATTCTGTGTAAAAACCAAGTGGGATCATTTAAGTGCATATTTTCTGTTGAAGAAAAAAATATGCACACGGTGCTCGCTTTGGCAGCACATATGCTAAAACTGGAATGATACAGAGAACATTAGCATGGTCCCTGCTCAAGGATGGCACGCAAATTCAGAAAGCATTCCATATTTTTAGATATTGGTCAAAGGGTAACAAACTCCCAGCTATAAGATAAATAAGATCCGGGCATCTAATGCACAGGATGGTGACTATAGTTAACAATACTATATTATATACTAAAAGTTGTTAACAGAGTAGATCTTAAATGTTATCACCACACACACGCACACACACAAACACACACCATAATTACGGGAAGGGATGGAGATGTTAACTAACTGTATTGTGGTAATCCTTTTGCAATATATAATGTATCTAATCATCACGTTGTAAACCTTAAACTTACATATGTTATATGTCAATAATATCTCAGTAAAGCAGAGGAAAAAAAATTGCAACTACAGAGACTAAAACCACACACACACACATACACCCGCACGCGATTGGATTCAAGAAAATTGGAATTTCCGGTACAAAGAAGTGATAAGGACATGCCACTCCTAATCTCCGGAAGCCCCCTAAACACTTAGGGACCTGTTACGTCAAGTCACTCACATGAGATTTTGATCAGTCCCTTCAAAAGCCTGGGGTGGGCCATGTGGACATGCCACACCAGCAGGGAGGTGCTTAGGGGGTTCTGGGAATCCCAGTTCCTTGCACACAGTAAAAACTTCACAAATATCTGCTAAATAGATGGAAAAAATAAGTACAACAAAATAAAACAAAAAACCCACAACAGCAAAAGCAGACGAACAATAAAAACCATTATGCCTACGTGCTAAGTTCACAGATAACCTTCATATGAACTCAGGCAGAAATGCTTTAGCAGCACCAAAAAGCAGGTGCAATACAGGGCCCCAGTCCTTTGAATCCTCTCGACAACACTTTGAGGTAGATGTTTTTATCTCTACTGTTTTTCAGATGAGGTTAAGGAAGGTTAACTAATTTGTGCAAGACCCCATAACCGTAGATAGGATTTAAGCCCAGAGCTGTCTGATTCTAAAAACAGACTATTCCCTCCATCTACCCCATTATTGTCCAAGCTCTTCTCCTGCCAAGAACACACATCTCAGGGCCCATCCCAGCTGCACTGAATCAGAGTCTCTGGCGAGGGGCTTGGAAGCCTAGGCTTAACAAGAGACAAGGTGATTATGATTATCACAGAAGTTTAAGAAAACAGCTCTGTTGTCTCTGGCGGGAAATGCACCCATCTCTCCCTCTCCCTGATCAAATAGAAGCCATCAGAGATTTGAAGCTCACACGACAAAAATCTATCACGTCATTCTGGAGTTTATCAGATTATAATATCATCGGATATTTACTCCTCACTTTGATACCATAGCGTTGTCTGATTTGAGATTATCCGGATCCTGAAACGCAAAGACAATTTCGGAAAGTTAAAAACGGACACTAGTGGAGTCCTCAGATTTTTTCACTTTCGTCTCTGTCTGTCTACGGTCCTTCGGAGCAGAAGTTAAGAATTCAGCTCAGCTCCCGGCAGCTTGAACTGATGCAGAGGTTCTGGCTGGGCAGGGGCTGGAGGGCGGCTGGAAGGAGAGCCCCAGGCTGAGACACAATCCTCCTGTCTGGTTGCTCACCAGATGGCTGTCATTGGACGAGCAAAGTCCAGGATCCAGGAAGTAGAAAATCCATCCCTGCTTGGTTTGCTTTTCTTAGTGTCAGTGTTTCCACGCCCAGTGACAAGAGGGGAGGCCAACGAAGTCTGCAGCTTCAAGTCTCCATCATGGAAGCAAACAACGTATTCTTACCCCCTAAATCCTTAATGAATTAAATGGGAAGCAAACAGTGATTCCTGACAGGGCTGGATTTAAGGCAGGCTGTGAATGCCACAGCACAGCCAGAAGTAGAGACGGACGAGTCGAACTGAAACCTGACCACTGCCTCTCAGCAATTTTACTGTAAGTTATTCCCGTTATCTCAGAGAGGAATTTGAGAAGGGGTTAGAGAAAAGTATGGAGCTCATTTCCCCCCCATGTTGAGCACAGATCGTTGTTTTAAGAATTTGTTTTATATGCTATCGCCAAGAAACTTGCTTTGAATGAAATTTCCAGGCCTGGTATCTATAATAGCAAAAAATGACAGTTACATTTTATAAATAATAGTTTAATATGCTTTACCATGCTTCTATTCCAGAATGTTCTTGATCTCCTTTAATCTTCACAACAACTCGATAAAGTTTATACTCTTAATTAACAGGACTGTACGGATAAGGACACTGGTAGCTTCCTCCTCATAGAGTCCTTAAGCAATTTGCAGCAAGTCCACAGCTCATAGCCGAGAGCCTATCTTCTATCACTGTGCCAACTGCATTCCAAGGGAGGCCATATATATATATATAGGCCGTTAGTTTCTCCAAAGACAAATTCCCATATTGGATTAAAACATAAGACCCAACAATATGTTTGTTGCTTAAAGACAGGTATCTGTAATAAAATGATGCAGAAATGCTAAAAATTTAAAAAAGTTTTATTGGGGAAATTTGTACAACAAAAAGGAAACAGTCGGTAGAGGTGGAATCATATAAAAGAGATTTTGAAACCAAAAAAGTGGAGGGAGGGTGCAAAGAGGCTCCTGATTATAATGAAAAATATAAAAACAACAGTGAAGACATGGATTACCCAGGCGCCCCTAGATTTTGGCTTTTAATCAACAAAAATTCTGGGCTTCTTTTTCTAGTTAAATAAAATATGAGTACATTGAAAATATGGAATCGTAGTTGTATGATATATGGGTTTTAGCCTTCCTTTAAGTCGTAGGATTATATTATTGTATTTTTTATTTTATATCTGCAAAATAGATGTAAGTTTGAAAAATAAAATAGAGGTTATGAACACTATGCATTTAGTATGCTAGAACCAGTGGACATACATTGAACTCAGTAACAACATAGTATCATCCATACATTTTTCTCAAGGTATACGGCATTGATACATATATGCTAACTCTTAAATAAGATTCCAAAAATGAATCCAGAAGAAAGTTATATAGATATATTTTCTCACCACAGTGCAATAAAGCTAAATTCTGATGATATAAGTAAAAATACAATGAAAGGAGCCTTGGGCAAAATAATGATCAAACCCACAGCCTTGGAAGTAGACAGCCCAGGGTTTAGACTATAACTCCATCCCTTACTGCTGTGTGACCTAAGCAATTTATTGAACCTCTCTGAACCTTGGATTCTTCATCTAAATATGTGGTTCTACTTTGCAAAGATGGTATGAATTTTATCTATAGAGTACATACAATAGGGGCACCTGGGTGACTCCATCAGTTAAGCAGCCAACTCTTGGTCTCAGCTCAAGTCTCAATCTCAGGGTCATGAGTTCAAGCCCTGTGTTGGGCTCCAAGCTGGGCATGGAGCCTACTTAAAAAATAAACAAACAAATAATATAATATAATACTAAGACTTAAAGGAAGGCTAAAACTCATACTCATACAACTATGATCCCATATTTTCAATATACTCATATTTTATTTAACTAGAAAAAGAAGCCCAGAATTTTTGTTGATTAAAAGCCAAAATCTAGGGGTGCCTGGGTAGCTCAGTCGGTTAGGCATCTGCCTCTGGCTTAGGTCATGATCTCAGAGTCCTGGGATCGAGCCCTGCATGGGGCTCCCTGCTTAGCGAGGAGCTTGCTTCTCCCTCTCCCTCTGCTTCACTCTGCCTCTGCCTGCTGCTCCCCCTGCATGTACTCTCTCTTTCTCTCTGTCAAATAAATTTTTTAAATCTTAAAAAAAAAAAAAAGAAAGCCAAAGTCTAGAAAATATATCTCTAAATACTAACAGTGCTCATCAATATGCCCTTGGATTTCTGGTAATTTTTGTTATTTTGCTTTATTTTTTTACTATAAATGTATAGTTACTGCACAATAAAACAATAATAAATATGAAAGTAAATATACATTCTCTAGAACATAGCACAAGAAGAAAATAAATATTAATATATTGAGTGCCCTATAGGTGGGGGTTGCTGTGAACATACAGTCATTTCAGTTGTTGCCACAGTCATCATTATTGTAAATTCTAAAATGCTCTCTTTCTCTGTGTGTGTGTGTATACACACACACACACACACACACACATTGGTGTTTATTTTATTATATATTGTAATAATAAACACAAAAATAACACAAAATTAGTGTTTATTATATATTATATATAATAATAAACACAAAAATAAAAACAAGTTGGTGTTTATTTTACAATATATAATAAAATAAACACCAATTTAAATTAAGTTTAAATTTAAATATAATTAATTTTAAATTTAGATTATATAAATTTATTTATCTAGATATAAATATATATTCTATAATATATACTATAGTATTATATATAGTGCCAAAGTACTTTAGTACTATACTACATAGCATATAGTATACTATATAGCCTAGATTGTATAGAGTATATATATGTGTATATAGTACACATGTATAGTATATATACACTATATACAGTATACAGCATATATATGTATATATAGTACATATACTATGTACATAGTATACATATACTATGCATATATATTATACAGCACATATTTATATATATAATATATATACTATATACATACTATGCATAATATAGTATACAGCATATATACATATAGTATATGTATATCATACATATATAGCATACAGCATATATATACTATATGTATACTATACTATATGTATATACTATATATGTATATATATGCTGTATACTATATGTACACTATATATATACCACACACTATACATATACTATATACATAGTATACTATATATGTATACTATACACTATATATAATATGTGTAATATGTATATATACTGTATATTCTATGTATAATATGTATAGTATATGTATATGTATATGTATATGTATATATATGTATATGTGTACTATATATATGGATAGCATATATACATATACTATATATATACTAGACATATATATAGTGTACAGCATATATGTATAGTATACTCTATGTATGCTATATAATACTAATGTATACTGTATGTATATACTATATGTAGTATACAGCTATAGATATGTATATATGTGTGTAGTATACATATATAGATATGCTGTATACTATATATATATGCTGTATACTATATGTATAGTGTATACTATAGTATATATACTATATATGCTGTATACTAGTATATATACTATATATGCTGTATATACACTATATAGGCTGTGTATATATATATTCTATATATAGTATATATATGGTGTATATTCTCTATATATGCTCTATACTCTATGTATAGTATATGTTATAGTATATATACTATATATATGCTGTATACTATATATATACTATGTATAATACTATAGATTATATAGTATTATATGTTATTCTACTATATAACAGCATTACATACATAAAAAACACAATATTGGGATAACTAACAATTTGAATATGGACTACGGAATTAGATAATCATATTGTATCAATATAAAACTTCCCATTTTTCTTAACTGTTAAATTTCCTAATTTTCAAAAGAGAAAATGTCTGTCTCAGGAAATATACATTGAAACATTTAGGTTTGTATGTACATACATCTGCATCTTATTCTCAAATGATTTGGGGAAAATACTCATATAGAGAGAGAAAATGAATGATAAAGCAATAGGGAAAATATAAACAAATGGTGAATCTGAGTAAAAGGTGTACAGGAGTTCTTCATACTAGTCTTTTAACATTTCTGTAAGTTTAAAATAATATAAAAATAAAAATTTACAGCAACAAAAAACAAATAAATGAGTAACCACTTCTAATAATAGCAGCAGAAGCTCTCCTTAGCAACAAGGTGAAGTAGGAAATTAAGGGCATGATAATAACTTTTGGAATATTATAAAATTGAAAATACCACCTATCAAAACTAAGGGGAGTATGAACAATCAGGGCCCAGAAGTAAAGACAGAGATGCATTTTAGAAATATGAAATAAGTGAACTAAGCATCTGATTTAAAATCTTATAAAAAGAAGAGAGTCAACATAAGGGAAAATAGGAAGAAAATAATAAAGATGAAGAACAAAAATAAACAAGCTGAAAAACAAAAAATGAGTGGAAATAATAAATTTAACTCTTCATTCTGTGAAAAGATTATAAGATATATTAAAGCCCGTGGGAATGTAATAAATAAAAGAAAGGGTATAAGTCAAGAAAATTAAAAACACACAATGGATATAAAGGATTTTAAACTATAAATGATGGCAATACACATTTTATGATAATTCAAAATGTTCAACCAAATAGACAATACAAAATATAAAATCGGCAAAACAAGATGGAGAAAACATGAAAATGATGATGAAGGAGGAGGAACTTGAGAAACATATTAAAGAAATTCCTCACCTGGGGCGCCTGGGTGGCTCAGTCGTTAAGCGTCTGCCTTCGGCTCAGGTCATGATCCCAGGGTCCTGGGATCAAGCCCCACATCGAGCTCCCTGCTCAGCGGGAAGCCTGCTTCTCCCTCTCCCACTCCCCCTGCTTGTGTTCCCTCTCTTGCTGTGTCTCTGTCAAATAAATAAATAAAATCTTAAAAAAAAAAAAAAAGAAAGAAATCCCTCACCTAACCAAAGAAATATAACCTAAACAAATTTAGTGAACAATATTCTATATATTCAAGAAACAGACTTTGCCATACGATGTAATCAGTTCTAAATCATGGAGAAACAAGACCCGATACCCAATTCATCCTAAGAGATAAGTATCATACTCATCCACAAATCTGTGAAAAAGACCACACATGCACACACACACACACAAACACTCTTAGGATGGCAAATGTACACAAATGTCAATGCCCGTAAAATTGGTTTGAAAAGATCACAACCAAGTTCAGACATACAATAGATTTCCCAAAAATAATTGTTGGCTAAGTGAATCAATAAAAATATGGGAATATGAATGAAGAAATAAATGCAGTCAATTAGCAGAGTCCACTGAGGGCACGGAAGGCAGGAATGGCTTGTGTAAGCCATGTATTTGTTAACTTCTTAATCATCTCATCCACACCAGGCCCAATGAGCAGAGGCAGAAAAATCATTTTTCATTTAGCTTTGAGAATGCAGCTGTGACAAGAGAGTGTGATAATCAATAAAGGTAAATTCTAGGAATGTCAAGAGACCACAACAAATCAAGGACACCTTTTATAAAAGAACTGGGTTTTTTCTTCTTTTTTTTTTTTGTGTGAGACTTAAAAGAAAACATGAAGATAAAAAGGCATTAAGGATTGAAGAGTTAGCAGAATATACCATCCCCCAATATGCCACTTTGGTATTAGGATCATTTTGAGCTAAAGGCACTTGAAAAACAGTAGATTCAAGAAGGACATTCTAATCTTCCCTTTCTTCCTAAAACGGGAGATAAGAATTCCCACGTGAAAGATGCCCTTCCAGTACCAGGGGAAAGAATTGTTCTTCAATAGAGAATAAAAGCTAAAAGAAATCTGTACCAGCAGACCTTGTTAAAATACTTCTTATCTTCCTTTAGCTTCCCTACATAATTCTGTTACTCCTCACATTGCCTCTCTTTGTTCAGTCCCCTATAAAAGCATGTAGGTTTCGCCATTTCTTTAGGTCTTCATTTCCTTATGAGGGCATCCTGTGTCCTAGAAAACTCACAAATTTGTACGTTGTTCATCTGTCAGTCTGTCTTATGTGGGTTTAATCCTCAGGCCCAGCCAAAAAAACCCCAGAAGGTATAGGTAAATTTGCCTCTGATGCAGAATGTTCCTTAAGGAAAAGACTGCTGCATCTGACTACATGAAAGTTTAAATCTGTTCAACAGAAAACACCACAGGCAAGTGAAAAGACAAAATGCAGATTGCGAGGAGATGTTTGCAACGCGTGTAACCACAAAGAAGCCACATCAGTAAGAAAAACACTAATGAACTAATCGAAAGAGAGGCAAAAGATCTGAACAAGCAATTGATAGCACATGAGATCTAAACGACCAATGACATGCGTAAAAGGATGCTCAAGCTTATTTTCCCAGTAACCAGAAAGATGAAAATTAAAACAATGAGATACTATTTTACATCCATCAAACAGGTGGAAATGAAATAGTCTGACACTATCAGGTGCTGCTGATGATGTGGAAGAATTGGAGAAACATTCACATTTTGATGATGATGTGTTCACTGGCAAAACCATTTTGGAGAATAAATGGTCAACATCTGGCAACACTGAAGAGACCCATATCTTACAACCCAGAGGTTTCACTTCTAGGAGTAAACTCTAGGAGCTCTCACTTGTGAAAAATGCAAGTCCATTGCAACATTGTTTGTAAGAGCAAAATACACCCAAAGAAAAAAGTAAATCATACAAATATCCACCAACAGGACCAACTAATTGTAATAGACTCATACAATGAGACCACTTATAGCAGTTTTATCAATAGCAGATAAGTCTCAAAAATATAATGCTGCATGAAAAACCAAGTTGCAGATAAGTAAGTAGAGTGTAAAAACGTGTCAACAGGGCGCCTGGGTGGCTCAGTTGGTTAAGTGACTGCCTTCGGCTCAGGTCATGATCCTGGAGTCCCGGGATCGAGTCCCGCATTGGGCTCCCTGCTCAGCAGGGAGTCTGTTTCTCCCTCTGACCCTCCCCCTCTCATGCTCTCTCTATCTCATTCTCTCTCTCAAATAAATAAATAAAATCTTAAAAAAAGTGTAAACATACAAAAGAATGCTATATATTTTATAGTTACATACACATGTTGCAAACATATACATAGAAGAGAACCATAGGCACAAAACTTAGGATGGGGCTGCCTCTGAGCCGGGAAAAATGAGACTGGGTTTGGGGAGAGATACACAGGTATTGAATTTCATAACAAAAGTACGAAGCATATATGACAAAATGTTAGGATCTGATGGATCTGAGTAGCAGGGTGGTATTCATAAATATTCACTATACTGTGTTTTAAATCATTTTTTAAATGAGCACCCCAATTTTAAAAATACATAAAAAATACAAAAATATATAAACTAGTATCTTAAATATATAAAAATCATTAACAGGTAATTCATAAAGAAAGAAAATACCAATAAAAATGGGAATGGTAGGAAAGCCAACTTTAACTCACTAGTTAAAAAAAAAGTAAAATATACATATATCATTTCGGCTTATCAGTTGAACATGAAATTGCAAAACTGTGAATACCTAATGTTAACAAGGGGGAAAAGGCAGGTGGGAGGAGAGATCATATCCATTCACTGCTGACAAGAACTTAAAATGATATAAATTTACTTAATTTGGCAGTGTATGTGAAAGAGCAAAAAATATATATATATGCATGTATATATATGTATATATACATATTTATAACCTTTGCCTCAGAAATTCTGCTTTAAGAAATTTAAGAACAAAGGAAGTGATCAGAAATGTGTGCCAAGATTTATGCTTAGGTATCTTTATAGCAGCATTGTTCATCACAGTGATGTCTTAGATACACTAAGTTGATAAAAAAAAATAAGGAATTAAGGCAATTATGGTACATCTATAGAATGTAATACTCTATAACTGTTTCAAATAATATTTTATGAGAATATTTAACGTCACTGAAATATTTCATTAATATGTTGTTAAGAGAGGTTATAAAAGCATTTGTACAGTATGTTTGTTTGCAGTTGTATTTTTAAAAACAAATAAGAGGCACCTGGGTGGCTCAGTTGGTTAAGTGTCTGCCTTCAGGTCAGGTCATGATCCAGGGGTCCTGGGATCGAGTCCCACATCAGGCTCCCTGCTAAGCATAGATTTCTCCCTCTCCCTCTGCCTGCCGCTCCCCCTGCTTGAGCCCTCTCTCTCTGTCAAATAAATAAAATCTTTAATAAATAAAGAAATAGGCAGGAAAAATAATTTGGAGGTATCCAAATCAAAATGACAACAGTGATTGTCTCTGGATGGTGAAATTATGGGT